>NW_024412404.1:44431282-44635716 GCF_014898765.1 Herpailurus yagouaroundi
TTCTTTCTTTCTTTCTTTCTTTCTTTCTTTCTTTCTTTCTTTCTTTCCAATGTGGATACCTTTTATTTCATTTTGTCTTATTGAACTACCTAGGATTTTCAGTATGGTATTTAAATAGAAGAGATGAGGGGCGCCTGGGTGGCGCAGTCGGTTAAGCGTCCGACTTCAGCCAGGTCATGATCTCGCGGTCCGTGAGTTCGAGCCCCGTGTCAGGCTCTGGGCTGATGGCTCAGAGCCTGGACCCTGTTTCCGATTCTGTGTCTTCCTCTCTCTCTGCCCCTCCCCCATTCATGCTCTGTCTCTCTCTGTCCCAAAAATAAATAAACGTTGAAAAAAAAATTTAAATAGAAGAGATGAGAGAAGAAATTCTTTCCTTTTCCCCAGTCTTGGGGAGATAGTGTCCAGAGGCTTATCATTAAGTATGATGTAAGATGTAGGATTTTTGTTGGTGTTTCTTATTCAAGTAGAAGTCCCTCTCTCTTTCTAGATCACTGTGAGTTTTTATTTTGAATGAGTGTTTTTGGTTTTTGGAGGGCTTTTTTTATTTTTATTTTTATTTTTGGTATTTTTCAAATACTTTTTCTGTATCAGTTAATATAATCATCATCGTATATTTGTATTCATTAATCCCTTTATATGAAGGATTGCATTGATTAATTTTTAATATTGAACTATTCTCATTTACCTGTTCCCCTTAGTTGTGGTGTATAATTCTTTTTATGAATTGTTGGATTCAATTTGCTAATATTTTGTTGAGAATATTTTATTTATGAATATTTTATTTATTTATCAGGCATAGTGAATTGTTTCCCTTCTTTTAAAAATTTTTTTTCTAACATTTATTTATTTTTTGAGAGACAGACACAGAGCATGAGCAAGGAGGGGACAGAGAGAGAGGGAGACACAGAATCTCAAGCAGGCTCCAGGCTCTGAGCTGTCAGCATAGAGCCTGACATGGGGCTCAAACTCACAAACCGCAATATCATGACCTAAGCTGAAGGCAGATTCTTAACCAACTGTACCACCCAGGCTCCCCAGATTTTTTGCCTTCTTATAATGTCTTTGGTCTTAGAGTAAAGTTAACCTTATAGAATGAATTTGAAAGTATGTACTTTGCTTCTATTTTCTAGAAAAGATTGTGGATCATTGGTATTATTTTTTCCTTAAATGTCTGTAGAATTCACCAAACATTCTTTAAATGTGTCAACTTGTATTTTCTGTTTTGGAAGATTATTTAATATTGATTCAATTTATTTAACATATGAAGGACTATTCAGGCTATTTTCCTTGGGGTGACTTTTGGTAGTTTGTGTCTTTCAAGGAATTGGATAATATCATCTAAATTATCAAATTTGATGATATAGAATTATTTGAGGTATTTCATTATTATCATTTTAATATCCATAGAATTAGTAGTGATGACTCATTTTTTACTTCCTGAAACTGGTAACTGGTGTCTTTTTGTTTTGTTTTGTTTTATTCTTCTTTAATCTGGTTACAGGTTTTATTAATTTTATTGACATCAATGAAATAACTAGCTTTCAGTTTAGTTGATTTTCTCGACTCTTTTACTCTTTTCTTTTTTTTTTTCAACGTTTTTTATTTATTTTTGGGACATAGAGAGACAGAGCATGAACAGGGGAGGGGCAGAGAGAGAGAGAGGGAGACACAGAATCGGAAACAGGCTCCAGGCTCTGAGCCATCAGCCCAGAGCCCGACGCAGGGCTCGAACCCTTGGACCGCGAGATCGTGACCTGGCTGAAGTCGGACGCTTAACCGACTGCGCCACCCAGGTGCCCCTCTTTTACTCTTTTCAACATCACTGATTTCTGCTCTAATTTTTATTAGTTCTTTTCTTCTGCTTGCGTTAAGCCTAAATTTGTCTTCTTTCTCTAGTTCTCTAAAGTGAAAACTTAGGATATTATTTTTAGATAATTCTTCCTTTTAATTACACATTTAATACTACATATTTTCCTTTAAGCACTGCTTTCTTTGCATGTATCACAGTTTGATGAGTTTTGTTTTCATTTTCATTTAGATCAAAATAATTTTAACTTTCTGCTGATAATTCTTTAACTCATTTATTAATTTAGAAGGATATAGTTTTATTTCTAAATATTTGAGTATTTTCCAGCTATAATTCTGATTTAATTTCTAGTTCATTTCCATTTTGGTCTGAAAAGATACTTTGTATGATTTCTATTCTTTTCAATTTATTAAGGTTTGTTTTATGGTTCAGAATATGGTCCATCTAGATAAATGTTCTATGTGAGCTTGGGCTTCCCTAATTATTCCTTCTTAGGTAGAGTCTGTGTTTTCTAGAGTAAAATTACAGGAGAGGGGAAGTGTTTTATAATCTTATACTTAAATCTCAGTCTTATACTGGGCCTATGTCATTGGCCTGTGGCCTTCAGAAGTGTTTCTTACTATATTACTTCCCTTCCCCTTTTATTAACACAGGAAGGTAGAGAGAACTAGAATGAAAGGAATCTTCTTCCACAGCTCTGGGATAAGCTCTGGTAAAATCAGCTCTCATCCTTGGAGAGTTAGCTTTTGTTATAAAGAACACTGGGGACATATATCACGAAGATTACTCTTCCCCTCCCCCTGCCAAGACTGTAGGCTTTATCAGATCTTTAACAGTCACAGGAACATGATGAGGTTCTTAGAAATAAAGACTGTGAAAGTATGAGGACTTCATGTAAGACTGAGGCCCCCAGGAGCTTCTGATTCCCAAACTAGTCCATATTCAAGACTCCAGCAGTTTTTCACAATTACCATATAGTGTACCTACCAGTTTATGCCTCCAATAGCTTCTGTTCTAGGTAAACAGATCTCTATGACTCTCAGACTTGTCTGTTTCTAGAAGTATCAAAGTGGCAGTTAAGCCTGCAAAGTCAGTTTTCTGATGGGTCTAGGAAAGTTGTTGATTTTCATTTTGTTCACTTTTTTTCTTGATATAAGGGTAGGAATGATGACTTCCGAACTCTACATATTAGAGCTAAAATGGAAAATCATGCCTTTCATTTGAAAACTCATACTGCCAGTCCTAAGAATGTTCATATATTTGACAATTTCTTATCTTATATTTCTGTTTTCCTGGACTCTCTGTTAGATGTTAAGCTTCTTAATTTGACCTTTTAATGTTCCTGTATTTTTCCTCCTATGTTTTTGTCCCTACAATGGGTTGAATTGTGACCCCCAAAACATTATGTCTATATCATAACTCCAAGAACCTATGAATATGGCCTCATTTGGAAAAAAAAACAAAAGCAAAAACAAAAAACAAAAAAACTTCTTTACAGATGTAATTAAGTTAAAGATCTCAAGAGACAATCATCTTACATTGTTCAGGGAAGCTGTAAATTGAATGACAGGTGTCTTTATAAGAGACACAGGAAGGAGGAACACAGAGAGAGAAGAAAAGGCTATGTGAAAATAGAGGCAGAGACTGGAGTGTTGTCACAAGTCATGAATGCCTGCAGCCTCCATGGCTGGCAGAGACAAGGAAGGATTTGCCTTCTGACTCTTCAGAGAGGATATGACTCTGCCATCACATTGATGCCAGAGTTCTGGTCTCCATAACTGTGAGAGAATAAATTTCTGTTATTTTAAGCCACCAAGTTTGTGGCATTTTGTCTTGGTAATTCTAGGAAACTAATATACTGGCCACTATTCCAGTTTTAGTAGTATTTACCCAAGCTTATTTTCCTATTCTTCTGTTTACTTTCAAATTTCTGCTCTTATTTTTAATATTCATGGTATTAATATTTCCCATTTGTCCTTTAGGTATATATTTGGTTCTTTTTGCTCATACTAATTATTTTTTTTTTTGAGGTTATCTTCTTTTCATTGGCATTACATTCACCAATTTCTTTATTTTTTTATTGATTGTTTTTGTCTTATTAAAAGCATTATGAAACATTTGACATGACCCAGCTGTATATTCATAGTTTGCAGTCAGTTACTACAATGCTGGCTGGAAGTTCCATGTTTGTTGATGGTGGGTCTGACTGTTGGGTGACCAGGTGGCTATTTTACTGGAGAATCTTTAATGTCAGTGTGTTGGATGTTTTCTTTTGGACTAATAAATTTCTCTAGAGGTGAATTCTGTGATCTTCTGCCTAGAGATATATATTTCAGAGTTGGTGTTCTTTGAGGTAGAGGTCACAATGGTCAGTATATGAAGTGTTAGTCAATTCCTGAATGTCAGTGAATCCCATTATCCTGCCTTCCAGTGCCTGAGTTCCATTTCTGGAAGGACTTTCTATTTATAATTCTCCAGAATAAAAAGAGATATGTTTACCTGAGTTAAATGACAGAGGATATCTCTGATAATTTTACAGTCTCTCAGGAATTCCTTTCATTTTTAGCACATTCCTCACCCGTGCCTTAAGAGTTTCAAGATGCTACTGTATTTAAGACCTTTCCAGTATACTGAACATGATTAAGCTTCATATTTGTTGGCATCATTCCTCTGTCAGCACCTATATTTCATCTTTCTCTTTTCTGTTAAATCATTTTTCACTCTTCCATCCTTTATGCATCTCCCCAAACCTATTTGTTCAGTTGCCATTGTGTACTTCCCATTCTATCAGTCATTTAGGATTTATAGCATTTATTACAATGTATTTTTTTTTCTAGCAGAAATAAGAAACTCATATAATTATGTTAAGCCTTTTAAAGCTATCATAAAAGGGTATGTGCAGCTTCACAATTCTATATTTGTTTTAAAACCTACATACACTCAAATATACCTATGTATCTATAAATACATATACAGTGGGAAACAAGATAGAATTATAGTCATCAAAATATTATATAATGAACCAAACTCTGAGTTTATGTAAGGTTGTGCAGGGTTTTAACTTATTCTTTTTACTTCTATGTAATTTTTAAGTAGCCAAATATGAATAAGGATTGTTTTTCAATTACAATCTATTTTTTTTAAGTCAAGGTTTTTACCTTAAAGCGTTATAGTGTTCTTTGCTATGGAGGTAGGGCCATTTATGTCAACAATGAATACTTCTCAATTATACAGTCTGGAGAACAATCACACAGGTATTTAGGACAAATAATTTGAATGTAAAAACTCAAGGACTCATACTAAGAAAATTCCTTCAGGGGAGCCCAGTCATACATACTTTGCATAAAGCCGCTAATGTTCACATGTAGTCAATGTGTACTAATATCCTTAAAACCCATTGTCTTATGCTAGGGAAAACTCTCAAATAATGTCCTTCAATGCCTCCATTTTCTCACTTTATTATTATGCCATCAATGTGATCCATGATGCCAATAATAGATATTGGTCCTGATTAGTCCAAACTTCACATTAGAATACTTCTCAACGTATTGTTCTTGGCAGTCATCAACAATGATTTGGAATTTGCAAATGAGATAACACCTATTGGTCATACAAGCTCTAGAAACAAATGTCTGATAAATTGTTGGGGTCAAATCTGGCCCACATTCTCTCTACTGCCCTGAATCAGTGCCCAAGTGCCATAGAAACTCCCTCTATGCATCTGGCTACCCTCAAGTACTTTGAAATGGAAGTATTTCCAAGTTTTATTATTTCTCTGGCTCTTACAACTTCAATATACAATCTGTGCAGAACTTCTCAATTGGTGTGAAAATGTTCATGTGTGCTGAGGTGCTATTTTATATATGCCCTGCTCCTCACCTGAATTTCACATTTCACTGAGATTAGGTAAATTGCCTGATGTCATCTAGTTAATTTAAAAAAAAATGGGCTTAGGACACCTGGGTGGCTCCGTTGTTTGAGTGTCTGACTCTTGATTTCAGCTCAGGTCATGATCTCAGGGTCATGAGATAGAGACCTGCAAGTCGGGCTCAGCTCTGGGCATGGAGCTTGCTTAAGATTCCCTCACCCTCTCCTTCTGCCCCTCTCCTGATCACTCCCTCTGTCTCTCTCTCAAAAAAAAGGGGGGAGGTGGGCCTAAAAATGTGGGCTTACCCAGTTAAATTTTAAAGTATATAGCAAAAAAATGAAAGGAAAAAGATAAGATGAATGTGAATTGTGGGAAAGCTCCTGCAGACTAAGCCTCAAATGATTGCGTTCCGAGGTAACAGGGGGTATCTTCATTGAGACCAGTTTTGTGTAGATCACACATCATAGTCCATCAGTATTTGATGAATTGGGACAAGCTATGATTACATGGTCTGCACTTGCAGAGTGGTAGCTGGGTATTCACCTCTGCTTAGCATGCATGGCTTCCAGACAATATTATAATAATTGGAGAATAGTATCTTGCTTGTAGGGACTAAAGAAGCCATTGCCTGCCCCTCAACATGAAACTTTGATTTCAACTGAAAATTTGGGAGCCACAAGAATCTCTTCTTCCTTGCCTGACTATTCCTGGAAAAGTGTGACTCTGCAGCACAGAAACTTCCTTTATTGATAGAATAACTTGAGAACAAAACACCGTTTCTTGGCTTTGTATTTGCATTGTTAGATTTTTTTAAACTTGAATTGAGCAATGGCAATATTGACAAGAGTCCCAACTCTCTGAATGCCTTGTGCCATTAAACGTGGCATTTTCACTTCTAAAGGGTTTATTACAGAGATACAGACTTGAACAATTTGCTAAGATTTTAAGCAAACTAGTAGGAAAGAAAAAAAATCAAACTTGCCCTGAAACAAATTCATAGAATAGCAAATTGATAATGCAGTATAAATTGAATAGCAAAAGATGTCTATAGAATCTCAATACAATAGATCTAAGCCAAAGGAAAGAGGACTACAAAATCCACAGGATGGGTAGAATGATGTTGTCGACCAAAACTATAGCCAGGTTTAAGACCTCAGTGTCCCTACCTTCACCCAAACTCTTAGTGTACAACATGCTTATAGTGACTCATGCCGTGATTTTTTTCTTGTCACCATTTCTCACATACTCCACATCTCATTCATTTGTATAGCCTGTTCGCCCTAACTAAAATCCAGACTTTGAATGTTTTTTACTAGCTCTGTGCACCTCTTGCATAAGATCATGTCATTATTCTACTCAAAACCTTCCAGTAGTTTTGGTTTTTACTCAGCTTAATAGCTGAAGCTCTATGATGACCTTCAGGGTCCTATGTGATTTATCCCTTAGCTATCATTCTGACTTAATCTCCTACTTTCTCCCTAACTCTCTGTTCTTCATTCATTTTTGATTCAAATCTTTGCTCTTCCTAATTACTCCAAGTGTGGTTCTGCCTCAGGGACTTTGCACTTACTGTTCCCTCTGCTCACTTATTTTATTTAGGTCTGCTCAAATCGTATGCTAGGACAAAAATCTCCCAGAGAGTACCACCAAAACTACCACAAACTCTTCACTGTCTACCCTCATTTGTGGTTTTACATTTCTCATGGTGTTCTTTGCTACCCAACATGTATTCATTTCTTTGTTTTTTTGTACCCCGCTCATTGGAATATAACCATCCCAAGAATGGGGTTTTGTTTTACCTACTGCCCTGATCTCAGTCTTTTTGAGTGTTCATAAAACATCTATTGAAGAAATAAAGGATGGGGAGAAAAAATGAGGAAAACAAGGAAATAGGTTTATGAAAACTTTTATCTATTTTGATGGAAGGAAGGACGTTTACCAGTACCCCAGTGATTTTTATCAGCTGCTTTTCTCATCTTGAAAATAATATTTATGTAGTGTATATAGATATATTTGGTTTAAAATCTTGCTTGCTAGCTACTAGTGACACCATCATGAGCAAATTCGTTTTTTTATAAAGACTTCTTTATGGTTTTGTAAAGTTAGAATAATATTTTATAAGATACCCTTAGGATTATAGGGATTAGAATATACAAGGGTGCCTAGTAGACAGCCCAACACATAGCAGGTTTTCAAAGATTAGTGTCCTCCTATTAAACTGTGACATTTCTCTCCAAGTTTTAAATGGTAAAAGAAGCTGTTGGTTTTTCTTTCAGACTTCCAGGTTTCCTTGACAAAACCAAAAACATTGCATTTACAAAGGCAAGAACTAGAGGGAAGGAAATAATTGGAAATAAAAAAGGTAATGGAAAAGTAGGTCTGTGATTTCCCTTCCCACTTTTAAATAAGGCTAGTCCTCATTACATATGTTAAACGGAGCAAATATCTTGGGTACCTTTGTGATTTCTATCACCACTTGCCTCATCAGACTTGGGCCATCATGGGACCTTTGCCCCGTGAGTTAGTTGACAATCTTTTAGGTGTTATTCTTCCATGAGATACTTACCTTTCAACAGAAGACTCTTAAACTTGGAGATGAATGTGTCCCCAAACTCCAAAAAGAAATGGATGAGTGTTGCCCTGCCTTGAGCACTTTGGTTCCCTATCAGCATTGTATGGAAGTAGAGCTGTCTGTTCAGTGCCCGTCAGTTTTTAATGTGGAGATGTTTACCTGGGGCAAAAAGAAATTCTCTCCTCTGTAAGACAAATATTGCATTTTTGCGGCCTTGAAAGACCATTATTTCCCATTATAGTAAACAGCTCACCCTGGAAGGATGAGCCAGGCTGATTTGTAGTGGTGGTGTCGCAGGATCAGGAATGGGATGTCATGGTAGTCAGGCCTTTTTTTCCATCTCCCCTCACCAATAAGAGTGACTCCATTTGCCACCCCTAACTGTATATGCTCTTGGGCATTTTAAGTCACTCTGTCTACAGACATGCGTCCTTAATCATAAACCTCACTCACGCTTTACTAAGTCCTTCAGGGATTCTCTCTTTGTTTTGTGTTTCACGTTTGACAGTTTCTTACAGAATGAGGCTTGGAGCATTCCTGGAAATGTGTTATAAACAATTAAGGTTGACAAAGCCCCCTTTCCCTTCCTTAGTGCGTGTGTGTGTGTGTGTGTGTGTGTGTGTGTGTGTGGTGTATGCATTTTCTCTCAAAAAGCTTAGGGATCTAACATTGCCACTGAAAGCCGTCAGTCTTAATGATGCTTTTTTTCTGCCATTGGATGGGATGGGTTTTTTACTCTTATGATTATTATTTTGGAAAGTAGGTAATATCTTCTTTAGAAGAAAAGAAAGAAAGAAAGCCAAATCAAATCAAACACAAACCTCTGGGCTCTATTATGGCATTAGGCTTTATGTCCCAGAGCAGGTCAGAGCATACCTTTGATATATGAAAATTTGCCGTTGCTGGGTACATTTCATTTACTGAAATGCTATTTGAGAGCAACTTTATTAAAGATGCAAGACACTAGTACAATGCCGCTTTATTTTGTGTCACTGCTTTCATATAAAATCCTTTCACCAAACACTTTGGAGAATTAAATAATACAAGACAGGAGAGAGTGTTCTGTATAAATTATACAACACTATGGCATAAGGAATAATTTAAAGAATCTGTTAGAAAGCTGATAGCTAGGTCTCACAGAAATTGAAAGAAATAGGAGAGATTTTTCAGATTTTTTTTTAATCCAAAGGCGAGCTTTTGTTATGAAGAATGGCTTAAAGTAGTGAGTCAAATTGAGTTCCTAGCAGAACGTGGAGTCGATGTTTTACTATCCCAACGTGCAACCTTCTCTCCACTTCTACATACCTTTCTAAATTGTTCCCAGCGCTTTTATTTTGTGAGGAACCTATGAGTAATTCTAGCAGATAGTAATGACCTATTATCACTTAATGTCTTGAAAATCCTGAAGTTTAAGGTGATTATCACATACAGAGGTTAGAATCACAGAGGTGAAATGATTTACACATGTGATCATAATATACTAAAGTAGCAAATCCTTGAGTCACACTCAGGTCGAATTGCATCCAAAGCCCGGTGCTTGCTACTACCCCAGTGAATTTAGCAGGAACTGGAATTAACAAGCCTCATCGCTCACTGGGTATATTCCTATAGATTCTAACAATGCTATTTAGTCAAGCACTCTCAGTCTTTGTTCTGACATAACTCAATGGCCTTAATTCATAAAACCAAAAGTAGTTGCAATGGCATGAGCCTCTAGGAGAGGATGCTATAAATAATTTTCATTATTCCAAAGAACTTTCCATGTCCTTGCTTTTAAATCAACAATAAAAGGTGATTGGGCAATACACTATTCATCAGGTGTACTGAGGTGACATCATCTTTCCTCTCATGACCTGGAACAAACATGAAAGATGGTATGACAGATATTAAACTCATACTCTTCTTTGGGACCAGCAAGAACGCTGATTTTGTTCTGGGAGAGAATATGCTCACTTTTAAGAGATGAATTGGTAGAAGCTAATCATGAAAATGCTGGTTTTCTGTTTTTCACATCTCTTGCCTTGAGCATCTGACAGTCTTAGCCAGTGAGACTGAAATGAATTTTGCTTATAAGGTACTGCTTTCTCCTCTCCTTTTCCTATGCCAAATGTGGCTGTGATGTCTGGAGCCAAGCATCTATTTTGTAACCATGGTGCATCAAACATAAAAATGGAGGAGAACATAATAAGGACTAGAAAGAAGAAAGGATCTAGATTTTGAGAACCACTTTGACTAGCTGTCAATCTCTAAATACTTGACATGTGAAAAAAGCAACAGCAACTCCTGTTTGTTTCACCTACTCTTAGCTTAGTGGTTGTTTTTATTTACTTTTTATTTATTTTGAGAGATAGAGAACAAGCAGGAGAGGGACACAGAATCCCAAGCAGGCTCTGTGCTGACAGCAGGGCTCAAAATCACAAACTATGAAATCATGACCTGAGCTGAAGTTGAGAGTTGGATGCTTAACTGACTGAGCTGCCCAGGCGCCCCAGTGGTGGTTGCTATTTACACTTGATCTCAGTCCTAACCAATAAACATAGACAATCATGGCCAATACATATAGATTCACCTGGGGCGTGAGATTAGGGTTGAGTTATATAGGGAGAAATTCAAAGCTAAGGAGCAACAGAGTAATTCCATCTGTGATGATTTTGGACAAGGTTATACTTCTCCATGATACTTAAATTATAGATGTGACGACCGAGGTCATGCATGATTTCTAAAAGCCAACTGGCTAAGGAACCATAAGTATCACTCATCCAGCACATGTAATTACTACCATATTTTCTTGACCACATATGATTTGCAAAGGTATTCATATGTGCTTTTGCTCACAGCTTTGTATTGCAGGCCAAAAACTAGGCTACAGGTAAGTAAATTTGGATTCTGCATCTGGAAATTCCATTTTCTAGATGAATACATCAGTCAGCATAAGCTAGATTGTGGTACAGTAAAGGCACCAAACAATACAATTAAAATAAAATAGGGGCGCCTGGGTGGCTCAGTCGGTTAAGCGGCCGACCTCGGCTCAGGTCACGATCTCACACTCCGTGAGTTCGAGCCCCGCGTCGGGCTCTGTGCTGACAGCTCAGAGCCTGGAGCCTGTTTCAGATTCTGTGTCTCCCTCTCTCTGACCCTCCCCCATTCATGCTCTGTCTCTCTCTGTCTCAAAAATAAATAAACGTTAAAAAAAATTAAAAATAAAATAAAATAAAATAAAATAAAATAAAATAAAATAAAATAAAATAAAATAAAATAAACAATCTCTGAGTTTCAGTATCTTAGAAGAGTAAAAGTCTTATTACTAACTCACACCACCTGCCCATCATGGGTCAGCTAACAGGCTCTATTTTGTGTTGCCCTCATGGTGGACTGAGGCAGTGGGAGGCTCCATCTCCCTGCTTCCGTATTTTCCTTGCTAGGGAAACAAGATAAGGCAATTTATGCTCAACTCTTAAAACTTCTAACAGAAAGTGACACATATTACTTTGATCCATTTTCATTGGACAAAACAAGCCACGCGACCAAACTGTCATCATGAAAGCAGGAGAAAACAATCTTCACATGAAATTTTGAGTATGAAGAACATGAAATATTTAGCAAAATGCTAAACACTCCCTCACACAAAGATACTGAATCTGTCAGTTCCCTTCTCTAGAGACTCATTGCCCTCATCTTTAGCCAAACATTTATTTCAAACCCTTTCTTGACTGCTCTAAACATACATAGTCCTGAAAATTGAGTTGTGTGGCTCTTCACCCCTGATTCAAAGTCACTCGACTTTGGAGCTAAACTCAGCAACTGTTTGCCAGCTAGGAGACAAAGCCTGTGAGTTACCTTCTTCACCCTCAGCTCTCCCTAGTTCAAAAGAATGTGGGCGGTTGCAAGAAGAACACGTGGTATGGACTTGCGTGCCTTCTCTGCCTCAACAATGAAATAGATTTCCACTTCACCTCCGTGTCTCTGGCTCCCTATTATATAAAGGCAACAAAACAATAATTTCTTTGGACCCCCAGCACACCCTCTGCAGAATGCTAGTTGGCCGATGGTGCTAACTGTGCTGGGTGAATAGCACCCAGTATGATGAATGGATGAGAAAAGGAAAATTGACTGTTCTCTGAATTTGGTCTGAGGGCCTGATTTTTCCTAGAGGCACAGACTTCATGGACACTTTTTCCTGTAATGCTCAGTGGGAATTCTATTTCCTGATGACCTCCAGTAGCTGCTGTCACATTTGCCTAAACTCCTACAGTTGTGTAAGAAAAAAGGCTTATTTATGTCTCATGTTGGAATAACTTGCCACCATTAATCACAGAATTTAGGAATAACTGGTAAGCTTTTCTGAACTTTGGTGTGATCCTTCAGATGTTTCTATGGACTTCTCATGCACAAATCTTACTGCTCTTCTAGCAAATAAATGTTTTGCCTAAAATGAATGTGCAAGCCACCTTGTCACCAAAGTTCTACAATGAGGAGATATGTCATATACTTCAGACCACCTTTTGAATTACCCAGATTGAGGCAAGAGCTCTGAAACAGCAACTTCAACTGGACCAAACTTTATTACCAGCGTGACCCGGTATGTTCTATTTTTTGCCTCAGGGAAAATAAAATGACCATCCATATGTTTACATGGCATGAGATAACAACTTGGCCTTGACATTTTTAGGTCTGAATTATTCAGTTGTTCTATTTTGTTTTGTTTTGTTTTGAGTGGTTAAGCAAAGCTCAGAGTGATTCCACCTTTACACCTTTATTTTAAGAGCTCATTCTTGGCTTTTCTCCTCAGTTAAACATACGGGATAATTCCAAGTGTGAGTGACAAAGCTGCCAAAATGGTGATGAATATTTCCTTCAAAGCTGATAAAACAATCTCGCCATATCGTCATCCAACAAAGAACTGAACACTTCAAATGCAATTTGTATTATGTAGAGTTTTATTTGTTTCAATTTACAATGAATTGAGTTTTTCAGATGGAAAATGAAAGCAAGAATTGATTTATTATGAGAGCACCACTCTGGGGAAGGGAAGGAAAAGAGTTTCACCCAATCTTTGGTCTTTGCTGCATGTTCCTGGGACAATGACAGTTCTTGCTTCACATGTTACTGAGCAGATCCATGCTGTAGAGTAAGAGTGACAGGGATAGATTCCTGAAGGGTGAGACCCCAGGAGATCAATGCAGGTAAAGAATGATATGTGTTATAATCTAATGTTAGCCAACAACTCCTCTTGCTCTACTTGGTATTGTTTGCAATTTAATAGTCCTCCTTTGCTTTCCCCCCTCCTTGTTTGTCACTTAGTATTCTTATTCCTAAGTTTCCATTTTAAGCTTCCATATTTCCTATGTGTTGTACTACTCTTCTTATATGATACTATGCCCTCCTCCATTCTGAGATTCCTGAGGGGCATACCAATAAAAAATTCAAGTTTAGAATGTTCAAAACTGAGTGCACTTGATTTTGCATATTCCAGCTCTGTCTTCTGTTTCAGAGAATGTTATCAACATCTTTTCAAAAGTACATGACAGTAACTCAAGGAAACAACTTTGACGAAGACTAAGGTAAAAAAGTAGACTTAACCTACAAATCTCGAAATGGTTTAACTTTAACATACTTTTTTTTCCTCTCCCCACCTCTTCAATAGCAGTCCTCTACTTTAGCACAAACTCTTTCCTACTTCCTAAATTACTGAAATAATCTCCCAGCTATTCTTACCTTGCGTCGTCACTGTCTAGAAGCCATAGTTCCTGTCACAGAATAAGTGAACACTCAGAGACACGTGACCATTTATACCACTTCCCTATATGAAAGTGTTCTTTGTGTTTCCAATACATTCAAGGTCAAGTTTAAATTCATTAGCTTATCGTATGAGGGATTTATAATAAATAAAAAAACATGGCCCATTCCTTCATGGAGAATCTAGAGCAACAGGGGGAAAAATAGACAAGTAAACTCATGGCTGTAACCCAGTATGATGAGTGTGCTGATAAAGACATGAATGTGTGTCATGGGAGCACAGCAGAGGAACAGTTTAATTGGACTGGCAGTCACGATGGGAGATTAGAGGAGGGAACGCTTGAGCTGGGTTTTATAAAATGAATAGGGACTAACCAAATGGAGAATAGGCAAAGGCATACAATGCTTGGCATTTGCTAAAGGAAAAAAGTATGTAGGCTAAATGTATGTATGTGTGCATGATTTCATACCATATCATGGACCTTTACCAGGGCCAATTAGGCCATCTGCTAAATGCTTGGAAGACATGACACTCTAGATCTTGTTTCTAAAAGGTAAATTCGAATCAATGATCATTCTATCATTAAAATCTTAGAAATCCAGAAACATAAATATTAACATAAGGACATTTATTTGCAGGTGTAGATGGGCAAACTGCATATGGATAATTGAAACAATCCATAAGAAGTCTAATAAGGCAATTGGACGTTCCCTCTTAAGCGATGGGGGTCTGGAATTTCAGTTATTTTAAACCATATATCAACTCCTGATTATTTTGCAGGAAGTAATTTCATAGGTCTTCAGCCTATGTATCTTTATCTATCAATCATAGTACAGGGTGACAACATCCTCTTCTGCTGTCTTAGAACATTTTATCATTCTTCTGGTAGTTATGTATTATCTGTGACTTTCTGCATATTTGATTTTACAACTAAAATCTTCAGTTTTTATGGACCAATTCTGAAGGACATCAGAGGTCAAATGTTTATATGGATTTCCCAGAATTAAAAGTGGATTTTGGGGTGGGGAGGCCCTGGGTGGCTCAGTCAGTTAAGCGTCTGACTTTGCTTTAGGTCATGATCTCGCGGTTTGTAAGTTCAAGCCCCACGTTGGGGTATGTGCTGACAGCTCAAAGCCTGGATACTGCTTCAGATTCTGTGTCTCCCCCTCTCTCTCAGCCTCTTCCCCACTCACTTTCTCTCTCTCTCTCTCTCTCTCTCTCTCTCTCTCTCTCTCAAAAATAAACATGAAAAAAATTTAAAAAGTGGATTTTAGTATAAAATATAAAATACACTATCTAATAATGTTTCATTCATCTTGCCACATCTGCCACATAGAGCCTTTATAGAAAGCAGGTTTTGTTGGCATTATTTTTGGTAAAGGGCTGGAATCACAGGGAATTGAGAAATGCTGGACAGGGAGAAGAGATTTCTTGTGAGCCCCATAAATCTTGGACAGAAGTGAACCCCTGGGAAACTATTTTATGTTTCTTACCTAGCTCATTGGCTGCACAGGTGGAAATAAAATTTCCCAGGTGGTTGATGAAACTGTATAAATCACCCTAGCACTCTATGGGCCAGGCTACTCGAAAAGAGTCAGTGATGTAAGATTCAGTTTGATCTGTCATAGGGTGTTTTGCTTCCTTATTAACATATCCACCTCCTTATAGGGGTCTTCTGGAATTAACTGGCAGGCAATAATGCACTCAGCTCTGGTCTTTCCTGATGCAGGCGAACTCCCCCATATTTCCCAAAGTTGATAATTGTTTATCAAATGCTTCTGTCCTCTCTGGAATAATCACACCACTTATAAACTATGCTCCCTACTGAAGCAAACTCTCGGAAGCGCACATAAGCTGCCTATTTCTGTTCCTCTCTCCTGCCTGGTGACTGGTGACAATATCTTGACTTCACAATTTACTTGTAAATTTATAGACCATGCTTTGCAGAAGGGGCTAAGGTTTGACTAGCTAATATTTTTAAGGGAATCTAGGATCCAAAAAGAAAAAAAAATGAAGTTTATTATTAGAATTATATAAAGAACAACAGACACAAAGAGGAAATTCATACTATGTCTGTTCACTATTAAAAACAATGACAGCCATAAATACATGTTGAGTAATATTTCCCAGCCATATACCTCTTTCCTCCCAAAGGAAAACAAAGGGCTTGATAAGTATATCAAAATGAAATACTGGACACATGGGAGAGAGGGAAAAAAATAAGAGCCTTAGTAATGTTGACTCACTCTATCATTTTTGTTGTCCTTTTATAACCCAGGAAAATTACATTTCTCATTAAAAGGCCATATTTCATTTTGCTGGAACATAATGGGGGCTAAGTCCTTCCAGTACTTTTTTTTTTATAAAAAGCCATGAGAATTTAAAAGTTAATGCCAACTTGCTTTGAGTTTTCAATCATTCAAGATATGCCCTTAATGTTATTTATTTCACCTCATTTAGAAATGTAGTTCTATGCCTCCCTTAAAGATGAAACTAACAAAGAAAACACATCACCCTTCTATTGAAGTCTTGTAGTGGATTCAAATCAATTCTACATGCTTCTTTTACTTTCTCTTTAATATTCCTTGTCATTCATGAGACTATCAGCTTCATAAAGTGGAAGACCATATACATATTATTTTCTATAACTGAGCTAACACCATTCTGTATAAGAGTTAGTGTCCCACATAAACACGAGACCTCTCAGGGTATCATAATATGCTATAAGTGAGATGGGTAGTCACCCTCCATGTGGTATACTTCTCACTCAGTGAAAAGTCCACGTCTTAACATGGTACATGCCCTGCTCCCCTTTCATATGTCTGATCTTTTCTGCTAGCACTTTGCTCACGCTACTACTTCCATATTGGGTTCTTTTCTCTTCCTCAAACCTACCAATCACATGTCTGCCTCAGGATTAAGGTCATGCCTTTGCTTCTACTTACACTTTTCTTCCTGCATTTATCCTCAAGAACTCTATGCTTTCTTTTTTTTCAGAAGTCCCATTCTCAGTGAGGTGTTTCCTGGTTGACTGATCTAAAATATGCTCTGCCCTCTCCTCTACAAAAATATTCTGTTGCAATAATCCCCTTAATATTATCCTTAATATCTATCAGTATCTAATGTAACATATATTTACTTATTTACCTTGTTTATTGCCTATCTCATTCATTAGAACATGAGCTCCATGAGAATAGTTTTTCTGTGTATTTTGTTCTTTGCCATTAACCCTATACCTAGGACAGAATGTAGCACATAGTAGGTGCTCAATTAAAAAAGTGAATGATGAATGAATGTGTGAACATATATATGAATAAATAAATGGGTGAATGAATAAAGAGTTCTGAATTGGTACAGATCAGAAATCAATTCTGGATGCATCTCACACACTTGATGTGCGGCCTTGATCAAATCATTTAACCTCTCTGAACTATAACTTTATCTTTAAAATGTTATCCCAAGGCACCCGGGTGTCTCAATTGGTTAAGTATCTGACTCTTGATTTTGGCTCAGGTCATGATTTCATGATTTGTGAGAATTTAAGCCCCGCATCAGGCCCCACACTGACAACACTGATCCTGCTTGGGATTCTCTCTCTTCCTCTCTCTCTGCCCTCCCCCACTCATACTCATGCACACAATCCCTCTCCCTTAAAAATAAAAATACAATGTTATCTCTTCTAAATAAAAAGAATAAGTAAAGCTGTATAGTTTCATGGTTCTAAAAGTAGAAAGTTGATCTTTACTTGGGATATAAAGGAGCAATGTGTATACTGCATGATAAATTCAGCTTGATACATACGTCACTAAGAATAATGTGAGGGGCATCTGGGTGGCTCAGTCGGTTAAGCACCCAACTCTTGATTTGGGCTCAGATCATGATCTGTTTGTGAGGTCAATTCCAGGGTTGGCCTCCGTGCTGACAGTTCAGAGCCTACGTGGTGTTCTTTCCCTCTTTCTGCCTATCCCTCACTTATTCACTCTCTCTCAAAATAAATTTAAAAAAACCATTAAACAAAGAATAATGTGAAAATTTATGAATCTCTTATTACAGGGAGCAGAAATAAATGCTGGGACCAAAATACTACTTTCTCTGGCAATCAACTCTACTTTTTCTTAAATCTTTGGATTCTGTTGGTTAATACTGGTTTCAGTCAACAAGTCACTTTTGATCTTGGGTCAACATGTGACGGTAGTAGTAAATCTATGCAATGGACTGTCAACAAATATATTGGGGCAGAGTTTAGGGTATTTTGAAGAAGTTGGAGATTCCTGTGGAGGGACATGTCTGTATAAGGATACACATTCTTTGGAAAACTATCACATGCAAAGAGGCTCAACATCACTCATCATCAGGGAAGTAAAAAACGAAACTGCAATGAGATATTATCTCATACCTGTCAGAATGGCTAAAGACACAACACCTATTGGTTTTTTTTGTGTGTGTGTGTGTGTAGGATGTAGAAAGAGGAACCCTCTTGTACTGTTGGTGGGAATACAAACTGGTACAGGCACTCTGGAAAACAGTATGGAAGTTGCTCAAAAAGTTAGAAATAGAACTACTCTATGACCCAGCAATTATACTACTAGCATTTACTCAAAGAATACGAAAATCTTCATTCAAAGGGATACCTGAATCCTGAGGTTTATAGCAGCATTATCTACAATAACCAAATTATGGCAACAGCTCAAAGGTCCATCAACTGAAAAATAGGTAAAGAAGATATGGTGTGTGTATTTCTATTTCTACTTCTATTTCTATTTCTATTTCTATTTCTATTTCTATTTCTATTTCTATTTCTATAATGGAATATTACTCAACCATGAAAAAGATTGAAACCTTGCCATTTACAATGAAATGGATGGAGCTAGAGAGTACTATGCTAAGCGAAATAAGGCAGTGAAAGACAAATATCATATGATTTCACTCATATGTGGAATTTAAGAAACAAACAAACAAAACAGGAAGAAAAAAAAGAGAGAAGCAAACTGAGAAACAGACTCTTAACTATAGAGAACAAACTGAAGTTTACCAGAAGGGAGGCAGGTAAGGGCATGGGGGAAATAGGTGATGGGGATTAATGAGGGCACTTGTGGTGAACACCGGGTGCTGCATGGAAGTGTTGAATCACTAGATTGTACAGCAGAATCTAATATGATACTATATGTTAACTAATTGAAATTTAAGGAAAATTTAAAAAAATAAAAACACTTCCATCATAAAGGAAAAACATGAAAAACGAGCCAAGTACCCTACTTGGTAATCCTTGGACCTAATTTTCTTTTACATTATTTACTTACTTATTTATTTATTTATTTATTTATTTATTTATTTATTTATTTTTGAGAAAGAGAGAGAGTGTGAGCAGGGAAGGGGCAGAGAGAGAGGGAGACACAGAATCCCAAGCAGGCTCTGTGCTATCAGTGGCTCAAACCCACAGACTGTGAGATCATGACCGGAGCCCAAATCAAGAGTGGGACACTCACAAACTGAGACACTCGGGCACCCCTGGACCTAATTTTCTATCACACCACTTATCACGTGAACTATATGAAAATTCTTATCTATAAAATGGGGCTACTTATACTGTCCACCTCATAGGGTTTTTGTGAGGACTGTATGATATATTAAATGTAAAGTGCCTGGAATAATGCCTGAAATGTGTTAAGTTCTCAATAGATGTTAATTGCTATGATTTTACTATTATTACCATGCTCATGGGTCTAATTGGCCTTCACACTCCTCTAGGCTCTGAACTCTGTGGGAGCAGGAAACATGTTCATTTTTTCGGCACACCAAAAGCGCTTTATCATTATATTGAACAAATGGATGCTTTTTAAATGCAGTGGAATCCAAAGTTATGCAACAGGTTTTTGTTTTCATTTTGTTTAGTTTTTACATTTGTACAAATGAAAGGATGATGCTCTTTGAGTCTTAAGACATGACATGGTGTTCAGACAAGAACACCTCAAGTTTAAACTTGAAAGCTGGCTAACTGCAATGCCCTCTTCAAAGACAGAGTAATAAAGATTCATGGAAAATATGAGAAAGCAGACCGTTGGCTCAACTAAAGAGGGCATGTGTTATACAGGTCATTCTCAGGGTTATCATAGCATCCATGGTAAACCCGAACAGATGAAGGACAGGAATAACTATCATAGTTATACCATTTCCTTATATCTGGATAGTACTGTATAACTTTCAAACATTATTCACATTCATTGGCTACTAATCTCAGAGATTTGTTAGGAAGACTTAATAAAACATATTTTTAAAATCTTGCCCAGAGAGCCTATAATACGTTCTCATTTAATGAATATCGGTTTCCTCTTGTTCATTTGGATCTCATTAAAATTATAGGAGGTCCATGGTGTCCAAGGTGGGTATTGTTTTTTTGTTTGTTTCTTTGTTTGTTTTTCCCCTCACCTCCACTGCTCCCACCTTTGTCCAAACCGACACCACAGCCTTCCTGGAACATGCAATAGCTAGCTTCCTCTCTGCTTCCTTTATGGTCTCTCTAAGATCTCTTCTTCACATAGCATTAGTCTACTAAAAACATTAACCTAAGTCTTTGTTCCTTAGAACTGGTTGGCACCTAAACATGGATCTTAGGATAAAATCCAAACCTATTGCAGTTTCTACAAGGCCTTGCGTGATCTAGCTCTTGTCTTCTGGTCTGTTCTCCTCCCCTCCCCCCACTTCTCATTGCTCTAGCCAGTAGGAGCTTCTTTGTGCTTCTGCACACAGTAAGTACAGCTCAGCCTTATGGACTTTGCAGTTTTGCCCTTGGCCGGAAGGCTCTCCTCCAAAGTTGTACTCGCTTGCTTCTTTTGCAACATGCATGTTTCAGCTCTCATGTCAACCCCCCAAGGAAACCTTCTCTGTGCACATAATAAGGTAGCCCACTGTACCCCACTGGTGTCACAGCATCTTGTTTGCATAGTGGATCCTCCGCAAATATTTGATTTTCCTTTTGTTCACATCAGAAAAAAATATCCCAGAGAGATTAAGTGTATTGGCCAATCTTCTAAGCAGTGTGCTTGGAGAGAACCCAGGTCTCAAGAGTTCAGTTCAGTTCTCTTTCCTAGTTCAGTTCTCTTTCCACACCCACATCATCATGCATTACTCTTTATACTAATACATTTTCATGTGCCTAAGATACCTGAAGAAATGTCCAGTGCAGTGATCCAACAATACCCACTTTGTTGTTGTTGTTGTTATTGTTTAGGGGGTTTCCTTTAAACTTAATACAAGGCTGGCAAGGGCCAAACTTTGCCCAGTGAATAGTCCCCATCAGAAATGGTATAGATACACCTTAAGACAGCTGCGGTATTTGTGTCAGAAAGATGTACTTTGTGAAAAGTTAAACAAAAAATAGCCAGGATCAAATAGTGTTTATGGCTGTGCACTTGGTGAATAGACTAGAAATCAAAGTACTTGTGAGAGGGGTGAATTCTATGGCATGTGTGTTATATCTCAATAAAGCTGTTATTAAAAATGATGATGAAATATATTATTCTTCTAACCCTACCCTTCAACTTAAATTAATTTAAATTAAAGGGGTTACTGAAAACCTGTTAGGCTGTGTCTCCTTCTCTATAAACTTGACTCCACTAATTAGGTCTCATGGCTGGGGAAACTTATCCTTTATGGTAGTGCTTGTTTATTGGGAGATCCTCCCTGGATTTCCTCATTATAAACCACTATAACATATATTCTTTCCTTTGGGGAAAATTTTACATATTTCGCATATAGTGTTTATTGTTACATTGCTTTATTAGGCAGCTGCAGAAACAGAATTGCATTTTTCAGGTCCCCAAAGGGAAGAGAAGATACTTATTTACCAGGCAACAGTGATAAGCCAGGGCCCATTTGAGGACAGAACTCATTAATAATCTTAAACAAGCAGCTTTATTCTGAACAGAGGTGTGCCATCCTTGGATGGCATCCAGCATACCAGCTTTTGGGTGGCAATGGTGACTTGAGCACAAGGTCCAGACCCTATCCCTTCCTGTTTCTGAGGTCTCTTAATCTCCCCGCCTTGTGTGTCTGTTGTTACCTGCCAACGAAGAAATTAAGACCCCCCACAGAGTACTTGGCTGAGAAAATCCAAATGATCTGGATTTCTTTTGGAATAAGTCCTGACTCAGATGAGAGATCTAGAGAGCCACTGGAGTTCATTTTCTGCTGGATCATAGCTCTGGTTCTACTGTACGTATTCTTGCTATAAATACTTTAATCCCTTTTTTGCGTCTCAGCTAGGAAATGCTATCAGCAGATAGCGGCCATGAGACCGAAACACTTCTTTTTCAGAAAAAGCAAATTCACTCAGGTTTATTAATCACTTCCAAAACAACAGGTGGCATAACTCAATATCAAGTGCGAATTTCAAAATTTTTAATGTTTACTTATCTTTGACAGAGAGAGAGAGACCAAGTGCAAGTGGGGGAAGGGGAAGGAAAGAGAGAGTGAAGGAGATACAGAAGCTGAATCAGGCTCCAGGCTCCAAGCTGTCAGCACAGAGCCCAACGTGGGGCTCGAACCCCCAAACCACGAGATCATGACTTGAGCCAAAGTCGGACACTTAACCAACTGAGCCACCCAGGCACCCCTCCAGTGCTAATTTCAGATAAGATCTTGATTGCCAGATGGAAAGCTAAACAATAATGGGAAAGCCATCTATCTGGATGTAACGGCATTTTTAATACTAAGCAATCCCTCCTCTACCTATACTTCTGCAAACCGTCTGAGCCATGTATACACTCTCACACACACATTCCAGGCCCTGCTTTACCACAGACTACATACAACTTCTTACCATGGATCTCGATTGTGATTCCCTACTTGGGAAGACAGGAATCTGTTTCCTCCCACATGCAGCCTTCAGGATGTAAAACATACATAAAATGCCAAGGTGTTACATGGGGGTGTGATGACAAAAATATAGGAGCTGCCTTCAGCCACACTGCTGCTTTGCAGTATGTTTTTTAGTAAGTCATTTTCTTTGGCTTCAACGTCTTCCTTAGTCTCCTAGGTGAGAGGCCTTCCACCCAGTCATTGGATAGTTAATGCTTGGTTCTCCAAAGGTGACTACAATTTTACAACACCGCTAATATACTCTATCCAGATCCAAGCTCCATAACGCTGATTCCCAAACTTTCAGATTCTAGATGGAAAACCTCCAAACTAGGTTAAACATCCCAATAATACCAAATAGGAAACATAAAATCCATTCATGCTGTAAGATTCCCAGTAAAATAGCATGTTACTCAAAGCCAAATTATGGCCCTAAGTATTTAATCAAAAATAAATTTCTTTGGGGAAGGGAATGAACCAGCTATGGTCCTTCCTGAGGCAAAAGCCAGAGACATTTTTCTCTGCCACAAAAAGAACCTTTTTTAGAGCTAGGTTTCTTTTCTGTAAGACAGGGATTTACTTTTGATTTTCCTGTGCAATCTTTTGAGTCTCCCAGTTCCTGTGCCAACAGATTCCTCTAATCTCATTCACTAATTTCCTTTCTTGCCAAATTAACATTTTGTATTTAAGCATCCCCTTAATGCCTTTCTCTCTGTTCTTAGCTGCAGCCCACCTGGGGAGGCTAAAATAACACGCACCACATTAACACTTCTCTGCTGAGATGTTGATAACAGACACCTGTGCAGCCTAAGTAGCTCTTGACTTATTCCTTTCCGAATGTGTTAATAATTGTGGCCACGTTTATTTTCCTCCAGATGTGAATTACAAATGCTGCAAGGGCCAATTTCACTGAAAACTTGGAAGTGTATAACACTGCTCCCTCTCCTTCCCCCTCCCCAATTCCATTCTGCCATCTTTCAAGTGCAACGTGGAGCATGTCCATCAATCAGAGAGCTGCTGGGCATCCTGGGAGCAAACCGCAGGTGGCAAATTTCACTGCACACACCTCAAAGTGCATCCTCACCTAACCGTTCATGTCAATGAACACTCTGCTACTGAAACTGCAGCCATTGCCTCCTGCAAATATAACAATACCAATTTGACTCAAGTATCCAAACTGGTCCCCAACCTAAGCATCACAAAATAAGGAGGCAAGACTGTAATCCCCTCTGCCATTTTAATCCTTTAAAACGATTTTTTAATCAACATTTGCTGCCTTACCAGCATTTTTCTTTCTCTGGGTTAATATTTAAAAAAGCTAGTCAATTTGCGAGGCATTGGTGCAGTTGTTAAAGTAAGTTACTCTCTGGGCTTTCCAAATCTCTTTGATGTGGCCCACGCCTAACCACTGGGGCTGGCTCTGCATTAAATTTTCTTTTAAGGGTATATTTTTTTTAATTTCTTGAAAGCAGCTTTGCACTTTTCTATCCACATGAGATCAGATCTCCTTTTGTGGGTTAGCTTACAGCCAGAGCCTCTATCGATTTCGAAAGCTTATAAGGGAAAAAAAATCCAGAGAAACAGTCAGATAGTTAAGCCAAGACACTTCTTTCTTGGTTGTGTTGTTCAACCAGCTTCAAGAACTGCCTTCCACCTTCACCCATCCATTTACTCGTAAGCTGACATCTCAAGTACCTCCTCTAACCTCCCTACCACCCACCCACCCCCGACACACGCACGGTCCCTTAAATATTAAAAAAGCTATACACAGCCATATGCACTGAACACTAAGCCATCTAATAGTATTAGTCACTGGAGGGGACAGTTAAAAGCAGCAATAATAAGGGATTAAGAAGAGAATGAATTGCTCTCTTTTGTGAAGGCCTTTACCCTTTTTAGTGCAGTTGGGTTCCATTTAGCAAATGACCTCCTTCTGAAAACGAAGGGAAAATAATGACCAGGGCCAAGAAGGGTAAATTATGTCTTTCACTCAAGAAATGTTAAGAACTCCGCTTGCCTCATACTATACTTGTGGAGAAGTGGATGTGTGGCATTATATTTCTACAGCCTTCCTTACTGTTATGATAACATAGTGATTGTTATAATTTGGTATTTCATTCTCTCCCTGGGCAAGGGGATTTCTGAACTCTAGAAGAGAAGTATCTGCTCTTACTAAAGCTACCACATTTGGAAAAGGAACTTCATTAATGTAGCTATTGGCTGTTACATTTCCCAGGTTTCTTACAAAGCTGACATTAAAAGAAAATACTTTCGTATGAAAAAGAAGCATCCCTTGGTGAAGAATATGACCCACATCTAGGAAAAGTGGCTAAAAGAAAGAATTCTAAGGTTAGTAGGGTCAAATTGATTTCATGGCAAGCTATTTAATGGCACTACGATAAGAATAGGTGTATCATTAGAGTTGGTTGACTTTTTAAGATATCATTATCTGTTAAAAAGTTTGTGCCCTGGGTAAACTATTCTGGAAACCTGAGCCATTTCTGCTAGACCATACTCATCTCTAGGAAATACTCAGAAGTAACAGCAGTCTCCTCAATGGTCTGTTTAATCCAGCCTTGCCCCTCTCCCATCCTGTCCACATACTGTAGATAGGATAATACTTCCAAGATAGTCAGCTGATTGTGTCAGTCTTGGATTAATACCCATCAGAGACTTCACAAATGGCTGAAGTTAAGGTCCAAACTCCTCAACATATTACTAACACATTTTTCCAGTTTCACCTTTTGCCATGTACTACCTTATCCCTAACACTCCAGCCAAACTGAACTTTGAGGGAGGAAAAAGGCCCAAATGCTGAAGGATTTAGTAGACTGTATAACCTTCCCTGTGCATTTGGCCTGGTGATTACCCACTTTGTCCTCCAGATCTCATTTACAAAATCACAGCTTATTGAAGAGTTGTTCTGATCCCCTTAGAGCAAACTGGGTTTGTCTATTCACCCTTCCCAGACCATTGTATGCACATTATTCCTATCACATTTTAGCCTTTTTGGCTCTTGTTTACTTGTTTGCATTCTCTACTGAGAGTAAGTCCCCTTGGGGCAACGACTGTATTTGTTTTACTCAAGAATTGTTCGACTTTATTTTGTAAATCCTCATTGGTTCATATGATGAATGAATGAATGAATGAATGAATCCTAGTGGCAGAAAAGTTGAGAAAAAGTAGACGAAATTACAGCAGACTGTTACAACTTAAAAGGATTGACTTAGTAGAAAAAATTAATATGTACAGAAATGGAATCAATTTAGGCACCACAGAAGAAATCCCATCCCAAAATTCCAGCTTTATTTTCCCACTCTGAATACATTTCCTGTATGATTTCTGACATCTAAAATCCTACAATTAGAGATCCATTGAGGGACTTACTTTTCTGTCTTCTGTGAAATGCCCATGGGAAGTAGCACTCCACATAGTGTAAATGCATCCAAAATTACTGGGAGCAGTTCTCAGAAGTCAGAATTCTTTTACTTTATGTCTGAGGGCAGCAGGGAAAACTGAGAAGACCCTGTTTTTCAAGGGCCATAAATGAAAAGTTGAAGAAAGAGCAAAATTAACTCAAATGCTGAAAAAATGTTGTTTGTCTACATGCCTAGTGGGGAATTATCAAGTTCTAAAAAGAGCAGATATTTCAGATTTTTTTTTCCTGATGTTATGCCCAGAATTCGTGATCCCCAAAGACCACCAGGGAGCCAAGTCTGATGCAAAAGCAAAGAGCCTTTATTTGAGCTAGCTCGAGCTCAATCCCCTACCTACACGACACAGCGGTGAGATGCCGGGGAGAGAGAGCGCGAGTTTCAAAAGCACAAAGGTTTTATTGGGGTCTGGGGCAGTTGGTGAGGTAATGGCTGTGGCCTCAGCTGATTGGCTGGGGAAGGGTCGTGGCCTCAGCCGATTGGCTGGGGAAGGGTCGGAGTCCCCTTTGCAGGTCTCTGGGTGTGTTTTGATCTGGAAGTTTGAACGGGTGAGCGGGAGGTTACTCAAGGGGAGGAGGCATAGTCTGAGGTTTCTGCGATTTTCCCGGATAGGGGGCATGTCGTGGACATAGTCACTCAAGGTGGAGGACACAGAACAAGATGGAGTTGGCCGGTGTAGGCCCGCCCTTTCACTGACTCCGTCTTCCATATTGCCTTCCATGACTCTAAGATCCCTATTCCATAAGGAAGACCTCAGGACATTACTATCATTTACTCAGTTCTGCCAATATTTCATGATGTGGAAATTCCATCATCTCTTGCCTAATTCTGAATTCATTCCTTCAACTCTAGGATTCAACAGATTTTTAAAATTTTATGTATTTTGATTGATTTATTATTTGGCTCTCCTAACCTCATGTATATAATAGGAACTGGTTGAAAGCTTATTGCATAAAAGCCTTATTGCATGATTAAACAAATAAGCTGCTATTATTAAGGAACAAAAAACCTGAGTGCCCTTGTTATTTCTCTTGAATTTCCACCGAGGCAATATACAATCATCGTTAATAACTTAGACCTGGAGTCAGAGATAGAGCCAGGTTTCAATTCCGGCTCTACCACCTACTAGCTGAGTAAAATTGGGCAAGTTGTTTTATTTCTCTGGACCTCAGTTTTCCCACTGTAACATGGATAATTTTATAGGATTGTGACCTTATACAGTTGTGGTGGGAATTAAAAGAGAATCTATCAGAAAACATCTGGCAAATGAGACGTCAGCACAATATCTGACAATTTAGAGGGGTATTCTGCAATGTTAGCTGTTATTTCTTTTCTCCTAAGTTCCTAACTTGAATCAGTAAGGGGAAAGTTGATTATTATCAGTGTCTTTTGCTTTTAAGTAAAATAAATTCACATAGTCCTGAGGAATGAAATGTTAACATTCTCAATTGTTAGATCTGATTCTCAAGGCAAAGCACACTAACTTCTCCTGCCTTCCCATTGACAGCACCCTATTACAGAGTAAAGCTCACATCAGGGGATATGGGACAAATCAGCCCGATTGCTAAAGGATGCCACTTCCCCAGCATGCCTGGTGGGGAATAAGAATGCTCTAGAAACAGCAAAGAGTAAATGACCTTGGAAGATGACTATATAAGCAGCAGTATTTTGTGCTAAGAGAATTATCCCATTCCCAGGAAAGTGCAAAGGCCTGTCTGATGCAAACGTCTCAGACACTCTAATTAAGTAATTATTTATTCTAAACTATCTTCTCTTCTTTTAGGAGAGAAAGCATTTTTGTTTTTTTATTAATTTTACATCTGGGAAATATACAGAGATACATATACTCACATACACTCACACACATGAATACACACATATGTAAATATTTTTCCCTTTTGGCCATGGTCTCAGAAGAAAAAGAAATATTCCTTATAATGAAAAGGCTTCAGAGAAATTGATTCTCCTTGTGATACATGAAATATGGGTTTGGAAGGACAGTATGATTAGATCAAGACTATTCATAAACTTTCATCCTACTAGAATCACTTGTCTTTCTCAGAAGACAGAAGGTCTGTGGAAGAAATCTGCACTTTTATTTGTTTGTTTGTTTGTTTTAAGTTTATTTATTTTGAGAGAGAGAGAGTGAGAAAAAAAAAGCACAATTGGGGAGGGGCAGAGAGAGAGGGAAGACAGAGAGAATCCCAAGAGCCTGATGCGGGGCTTGAACTCACAAACCATGAGATCATGGCCTGAGCCAAAACCAAGAGTCAGAGGCTTAACCAACTGAGCCACCCCATGCCCAAGAATCTTCACTTTTATTTTAATTTTAATTTTTTTATTCTTTAAAATCTATTTATTTATTTATTTATTTATTTATTTATTTATTTATTTAGAGGGAGCAGGAGTAGGAGAAGGGAAGAAAAAGGGGGGGAGAGGGAGAGGGGGAGGGGGAGAGAGAGAGAGAGAGAGAGAGAGAGAGAGAGAGAGAGAGAATCCCAACCAGGCTCTATGCTGTGAGCACAGAGCCAGACATGGGGCTCAAACTCACAAACCACGAGATCAAGTCCTGAGCTGAAATGAAGAGTCAGATGCTTAATCTACTGAGCCACCCAGGCACCCCAGAAATCTGCACTTTTAAATATGATTTATTTTTTCCCCATAGGACCTTTGTATTCATATGTGTAATTTCTCATTAAAGTATCTTCTTAATACATTTTATGTATTATACATATCAGAAAAAGAGAGAGAGAAGGTGGAATGTTACTGCATCTAAGAAAATAAAGTTCTCTGCTTCTCTTATCCAAGGATCTTTCTGGGAAATTTGTATAAAACTCTGTAGTTAGTGTAATCTGCTGAGAGAGAGGCACAAAGATCATTTTGTTTTATAGATGAAATGGAAGACATACCTCATTTTCTTTAATGGGCTGATTTGAATAAAAGAAATGAGCAGTGAGTCCACGATTTTTCTGTCACTAATTCTGCATCATGGAAAGTTAGATAGTATTTTATAAAATTTAACTTGAGGATAGAATTTTAGACATCACTGGAAAATCATTATACTTTGTGATAATTGTCTTAAAATGATTAAATGCAATTTTAATCTCAGTTGTACAACAATTTAGCAGAATGCTTTTTTGCCAAGGTGTCCTTTCAAAAAAATTAACATAGAGCTTTCTCTTCATGAGGACTTCTGGGAACTTATCTTTTTTCCCTATTTTACCTGGCCAGTGAACCCACTTCCCAGTTTGTAGAAGGTGATGGCTGGTCACCTTTCAAGTTTGCTTCCAGCTATTAAAATCCAGTAGCTTAAAAGGTATTCTCCTGAAGCTTCCTGGATATTATTTTATTATTTTTAACTTTTTTCTCACTGCAACATTAATGTGAACAACATTTTTTTTCCTTAAAATGAGCATAAATGAAAGCAATAATACTTGGCAAAGAGGATACAATTAAAAGATTTATAATTGACTCTGTTGGAATCTTAGCATGTGGACTATTCCAAACACTCTAGGGTAATAAGTTGAGATAAATCCAAGAGTTTGTTTAAGTTAGAAATATTACCAGGAGAGAACCAAAAAGGCAAAACAAAAATTAGACATTATGCTCAGAATTTTGTTTTTCATATAAGGATTCTGAAATATTTCATCTGTACTTAAATCCTCAATAAGATAAATAGGCTTTGGACTAGCGTTATGATGAGATAAAATTGATTTATACTAACAAATATGACCACATTACTTCTAAGTTTATCAGGCTAAATCCAGGAAAGATTAAGATTTGCATCTTTTCTAGTCGATCATTTCTAGTACCTTCATGATTTTGCTTTTTTAAATAAATCTCTTTCAAAGTAGTATTCTATAGAACATTTGTTTGAATGACATTAATAAATACACCCAGGGGGGAAAAAAAAACATTTTTAAGTGATCCAGGGCCAAATACACTTTGGAAAGTTGGCATACTCTATTTCCCTTAGACTTACAATTCCTATTAACCTATTAAAAGCTCTGAGTACCTGTGAAGTAAGGATCGTTGCTCAAAATATTGAATCTAATGTTCTTAAAATTAGTTGATTAGTAAACATGCCTTTTCTTGATATTTTAATAAATATTTTCTGGTGTAATTTCTTTGGAAAAGAGTTTGGGAAATTATCCCAGAAAAATCTGGGATCAAACAGTGTTGGCTCCTGGAGGGAGAAGTTTATGGAAATGTTCAGTTCTTCAGAGATAAATCAGGACATATCCAGCTTTTGAAGACTGGCCAATTCTACATGTTACTAAGTGACGTAGTCCTTTGTTGGGCAAGTCTGCTGGCAAGAGGTACGTTGGAATTCAGAATCATTGCTAATCTGGGAACTGCTTCCTGTATGCTTATACCTAACCTAGAAATTTAAAGGCATTTTGTTCTTTCAACTCTACTAAAAATGAATTCCTCAAATTCCAGGTTCCAAATTCTCTATTCCATTTCTGTGAACTTCTTATTGTCCTGATCCTCAATTAAAAACAAACAAACAAACAAACAAAAACAAAACAAACAAACAAACAAAAAATACAAAAAGACCTTACTTTTAATTGGAATGTGGTTGACATATATTAAATTAGTTTCATGTGTACATCATAGTGATTCAACAGTTACATGCATCATGAAATGCTCACCATAATGTATATCATGATGTCATTGACTATATTCCCTATGCTATACTATTCGTTTCTAAAAATTTTTTAAAAATTATTTTAAGAGAGAGACAGTGTGAGTAGGGGAGGGGCAGAGTAGGGGAAACCAGAGACAGTAGGGGAGACCAGAGAATACCAAGCAGGCTCTGTGCTGCCAGCGCAGAGCCCTATACAGGGCTTGCACTCACAAAACTGCAAGACCATGACCTGAGGTGAAACCAGGAGTCAGATATTCAACCACCTGAGCCCCCCAGGTGCCCCCCCATGCTGTACCTTTCATCCCTATGACTTATTCATCTTATAACTGGAAGTTTGTACCTCTTTATCTTCTTCATCTATTTCACCTGTGCCCCCATCATCCTCCCCTTTGGCAACCACCAGTTCGTTCTCTATATTTTTTAGTTTACTTCTTCTCTCTTTTTTGTTGTTCTTTGTTTATTCATTTGTTTTTGCTTTTAGATTCCACATATAAGTGAAACCGTATGGTATTTGTCTTTCCCTGTCTGGCTTATTTCACGTAGCATTATACCCTATAGGTCCATTCACATTATTGAGACCCTCCATTTTTAAAGCAGAGTTTCATTAAAATGTCAGCGTGTCCCCTTTATCTTAGACTGTAATGGAATGAACTTTTCATTACTTTGTATCATAAAATCCTCTTAAGGAGCTACAAATATATGTATGTCATCTAATTTCAAAAAGCCTCTAGAACCCTGTTTACCCACATTTAGAAAGGGCAGAAACATCTTTTCTCTGCTATCTAAAATTACCATTCAGTAACAGTTATTAAGTGTTGCCCTTCACCCTGCATTGTATGTAAACTGCTTCAAATGTCCTCTGTCACATTAAAGGTGTCTCTAACTAGCTTGTCTAGAGACTTTAAATTATTTAAGAAACTCCGTGGGTGGAAAAAAGTTTCACGTACATAAAGATAAGTTGGGGCTCCTAGACATGCTCCCTTTGTGACAATAGGCTTTGTCTCATTTGCCTTTGTGAGTCTGTCTTTTTTTCTCTCATTTCTTTCTCCCCTATTTGTTTGGCCTCTATGCCTATTTTTCTATTGTCTCCTATTTGACCTCTCTCTTTGGAAACCAAAACATCACCTCTGTCACTGCAGATGTGTGACTCTAGAGTTAGCACACTAGGTTTTGTGTGTCTTTGCTCTGGACTCTAACTGCATTCCTAGCATCCTTGTCCATGGTCTCAGTTTCTATTTAGTGCATACATATGTATACATACCTGAAAATGTTACATTTATTTTAGGGAGTATTTATTTGAACATAGACTAGATGATTCTTTAAGGCTTGAGCAAAAAATTAAAATCACATGTAGCGGGAAAACTAGCATAAACCTTATAGAGCACATATTATATAGCTCTATATACTGATAAAGTGATATTTATTTTAGGCTTGGAAAATATTCCTGCCCTTCAAAATTAATTCCGTATCAGTGTCCCAGAAATATGGAGGGACACAAAAGGTTTGGAAAGGATTCAGAGGAGATTATTAAAATGAGCTGAATTTGCAGAAAAGAAGCCAGATGGCTAATCTAATATTGGCAATGGGTATATAGAGTGTGGTGAATGACGGGGAACAAGGGTCACCTCATCTCCAGCTTCACTATTGACAAAAATGGAGACATTTTCAGGAAAAGGAAAGAGAAAATATTGTTCTGATGCTGGTGATTCTAAGTCTTGAAATCTCTCTCTCTCTAAGAATTTTAAAGTTTATTTTATTTTATTAGGAAGCTAGTATGTTTAGATGTCCTGAATGGCAGAGGGACAGATCAGTTAACACCTTAGCAAATTCAGTTCTTCAAACTTGCAGCTGGTTTACTAAAACCATGAGAAAGTATTAATACCCCTATTCCCCTTTTTACAGAAAGCCACAGGACGTGAGATGTGCTGTATTGTGCCTTATTGGTGAATAAATAACGTCTTCCCTTCTTTACCTTCCCTCTTTACCTACTGATCCCCGGGGCAGCCACAGCTGTTTTGGTCCACTTTAGAAAAGAAACACCACTAGTGAATACAATGGTGTTTCATGATTCTTATATGCAAATGAAATGTCTGTGTACATGGCACCATGCTAAAGGCAGAACCATGTGGCGTGAAAGTTATATTCAAAACTCCTCTGGGCTGATTCTGTCTCCATTTGTGACTAAGACAAATTAAATAGCAATTGTGTGAGACAGTCTTTTGTTTTTGTGAGGAACTAAGATGTCTTTTATACATGAGCTGATGTTTTATTATCATGTGCTCTTGCACTTTAAATTAATGGCCTAGTTAATTATGGTTGAATTCAAGTCAAAATTCTATACAAGTGCTAGTAAGTGGCATTCATATTAATACTGAAGAGTTCATCAGGATTCATTTTCTTACAGTAAATACCAAGAAAATTAACTATGATTAGGTCATTAATTTAAAGTGTCCTAATTTCAACATTTTTCTCTTCTGGACAGTTGTGTTTTATAAGAATTGGGTAATTTGGACATATTAGATAGGGTATTGCAATCATAGATTAATAAAATAGTAAGAAAGCTCATGGGGTTTCCCAAGTTGGAGACACTCCAAGACACATGTATTAAAAATAGCTGAGGTTTGAAAAACAATAGGTCGCTTTAGTTGAATGCCCATGGATTAAAGCTATTCTTGAATGCAATTCCATTACCACCCAAGTTAGTGTCAGTGTTGCCCTGGGCAAAGACAATGGGCACGGGGAAGAAAATTTAGGGAACAGTATGATTGCTATAGAAATAGATCTTACCACAAGCCCCCCAGGGCTAACTTGGAATGAGATTGCCTCTCCCATATATAGCATCAACAGTCATGGCCCTATACTAGAGTTCAAGTAGGAGCTCAACATTGATGCCTCTAGAAATATTTTTGTGAAAACTGCTTCTGAAGGTCCATGTGTCAGATGTGCATTTAGCATTGATTTTATATGCTTAAGTAACATTGGCAATAAAGTGAATTTAGCTTTCCATATCATGAGCATCATTTCTTAATGTCCTTCACACCCATATATTTGGTTTATACTCTCCCCATGGTGGAAAGCAGCTACTATGAGGGATGTGTACACATGAGAGGAGGTGAGAAGGAAGCCAGGACAGTAGGGCTCTGGGTCCCATTCCCTGCTGTAAACATCTATTTATGCCTCACCATTCTGTGTACAATTGCATTTGGAAAAAAAATATTCCACTGCTAAATATAATGGTGGCTCATATATAATATATGCAATCATTTTATTTATAATGATAATAATGCATAGCATAAATATATATTTTAAATATATGTTTATATATTTCAAGTAAAAATAGTGCATAATATATTATGACATAAAATATATTGCATATTATATTATTATTTCCAAGAATATATAAATATAAATATATGTATATAAACATACATATACATGTATGTATAAACATATATACACATGTATGTATATATAAATATACATATTTATTTATTTATTTATTTATTAAGGAAGATGTTGGTAGACTTAACATGTAATTTCGTTTCCCCAACTCAAACTACTTAAAATAGCATTAAAAATGATATTTAAAAATAATTTAGCCATAACTCCATAGGTGGGATGGAAGGTAAGGATGCCATCATCAGAGCAGAAATTGTGAGAAATTTTTGTAAGATAAAAGGCAAATTGGTAAATTTGTTTAGCCATTAATGTTACTTATCTAGTGAATTTTTCCTATCTAATGTATTTTTCCCTTATACTCTCTTGGTTCACCTAATAGAAAAAGCATGTTGTATCATTGTTATTTCACTTTGCATGTTCTTTGTCTTCCTTCCTTCCTTCCTTCCTTCCTTCCTTTCTTCTTCCCTCCCTCCCTCCTTTTCTCCCTTTCTCTTTTGTTCTTTCTTTCTCTTTCTCTCTCTCTCTCTCTCTTTCTTTCTTTCTTTCTTTCCTATTTATTTGTATTTACTTGTGTTAATTGTTTATTCAGTCCTCTTAAAAATTGGAATCTTTGGTGTTTTCTTAAAAGTGCATCCTAAAAAGTATGAATTATTCGTCCATCAGTGATAGTTGCCCTCCCCCCCTTTTTTTTTCTTCAGCTATTTCCTTTTACTGTTTGCCTTTAAATTTTATTTTTGTTGTTGTTGTTTTATTTTGTTTTGTTTTCAATCTGTAAATTGGAGAAGGAATTTTGGACATATACTGTACCTATTGTCTGTGGTTTTAAAACACTTAACAAGCTAAAAGTAGTAAAAAGCATTCACAACTTCATACTTGGAAGGTACATTCTAAACTCATGGTTTTCACAGTTATTTTATCAATAACATCAGTGAATCCCAATAATACTTATTCCTATATTTGATTCCTAAATTGTATAGAAAGATTAAATTGATCATCCTCTTTTTTAACATTTCTAATTGCAAGCTACTATCCAGATTTTGAATACCCCATATATTATAAAGAAATAGATTTAATACTTTAGACTTTGTGAATGTTCAATTTGACAGTATCTTTCATTTTTTAAATGAATGTAATTATCTCTGGCTATGAAGTGTGATAATTCACTTATACTGTACTTTGGAATTAAAGGCATTTCAAGACAGTTGTGGGCAGCTCGTTGGTTATAAGTGGGATGTCAATAAGAAGAGTAACTTAATTTAATCATTATTGTTTGAATTACTGCACATAGATTGTATTATTCTTCTGTGAAAAGGGATATAAAATGCTTTCAGTTTTTTAATGAAGTTCTGAGGAATATGTGAAAAGCACATTTTCATATTAAGAGAAACTTTTCATATGTTTAGAAATGGTGATCTTACCTTTGCAGTTACAACCAATATTAGTGACCAACAATTTGGGTTGCATCTATGCTAGAATCTGCCCCAATTATTATTATTATTATTATTATTATTATTATTATTATTATTTCTTTTTGCAGATTTTGAAGAACTGTCTGCCAGATAAGAGAGTTTTATTCTTGTCCTTAATATTAGCATTGATTTTTAGCCATTATTATTAATATAATGTTATGACTATGATACATTATAAATCAATTAAACATAGTTTGTGTCTCTCAAATCTTCATTATAAGTGAAATTAGATAATGTCATGTGATATTTTTATAAGATTCTAATGCAATTAGGAATTATTTTTTCTTTATGCACATATTTTCTTTATATGTGTATTAGTTGAGTTAGGTATCTGCTGTTTGTAACTAAAATAACTCAGTCTATTTTAAACTAAAAATGCAATTCATTGGTTCATAAATTTCAGATTCTCATTCAATATCATCATGCAGTAGTCTTTTTTTAAATTTTTTAAAATGTTTATTGATTTTTGAGAGAGAGAGACAGAGCATGAGCAGGGGAGGGGCAGAGAGAGACAGAGACACAGAATTCAAAGCAGGCTCCAGGCTCTAAGCTGTCAGCATAGAGCCTGACACGGGGTTTGAACCCATGAACGGTGAGCTCATGACCTGAGCTGAAGTTGGAAGCTTAACTGACTGAGCCTCCCAGGCGCCCCTGGAGTAGTCTTTTCTCTATCTTCACTGTGTTTTCCCATGTGCCGGCTTTATTCTTAGACAAGCAAGGTGGTTAAAATACCTTCAAGTTTACATCTAAGCTTTTAAACATAATCCAGTGGAAGGAGAGCATCTCATGTTGGAACCTTTGGGAATACAACACAGGGATGGTTTTGAGCCACATGCCTATTCATAAACAATCGCTGTGGCCAAAGGGATGTGGTGTTTTGATTATCCAAAACTGTACTTTTGTCAATTTCTGAAGCCAAAAATTAGCTTCATGTGAAGAGAGAGAGTTCCCTAAAGGAAAATTGAGGTACATGTATAGGAAGGGGAAATAGATACTGAGTAAACAAAAACACAAGGTATTCTCCATAATCAACCAGGAGACTCCCAGCATGTACCATGTGCTTTAATTGTATTTCTCCTTTCACAAATTGATCAGAAAATTTATAGAGATATCTTTTTCAAAAAGTCGTGTTGAAATATTACTCTAGATGAATTCTAGACTGTATCCTTATATATAAGACTGAGTAAACTGCAATATGAATGATCCTCCTTTTTGCAGTAGTCAGGGGATCCAAAGACTAAGGCTCATTTACAGTAGGGGTATCCACGTTTCTGTGGCGTTATTCTCAGCTCTCAGGCCTGGTCCGAAAACAATGTCCTGAGCCCTGGTTCCAGGTCTATGACTAGGGAGGGGAAGATTGACCAGAAAATATGAACTAGAATCATTACTTGGATTATCATATAATAATGGTAAAATATATTATCTAACATATAAAAATTGTCTGATAAAATATTTGCATTAGCTCTCAGTTTTCAAAAATTGGAATTTCAATCTTCAAGGACTTTTTTTACTTTAAATTTCTATGTTACTTGAGGTGATAGCCTTCTTTTCCCTTCTAGATTCATCCAACTTGGATGTTTCCCCTTCTCTAAAGTCACCCCACCCCAGTCAGCCAGCACTTATCTTGCAAATCATTGATTATGAGCCTTCTACTTTTGTTTTTCTGTTGATGGCATTTGCATTTTACTACTAGGTGTTCTTAGCTTCATATATTATACTTAACAGATAATATCCACATGTTCTATGCTGACTTGAAGAAGCTATCCAGTCAGGTCTCCTATTTCTGCCCCATAAAAAATAGTCTAATATACTTGCTGACCCCCCATAACACCTTTTACTTCTCAGACTAGAGCTTTTTGGAGGTGTGGAGGAACCCATTGAACTTTCTTTTAGGGATATTAGATTAATTCATTTTAAGTCATAACACCACCCCCAGCCCCACCCCACACCACAGTCTCCAAGTTTACCAGCATTTGAGCTTTTATTTTGATGATGAGATTTGTTCTCAGAGCAGTCAGGGCACATTAACCCTTCTTTATGGGCCACATTATTACCTTAAATTGCCACATAAAGACCTGGTTTTCTTGCATTTTTTCCCTAGTGATATTTGGATTTTATCTCTTTCTTTCTATGCTATAAAACTTTAAGTGAAGAGTAAATATTTCTGTTTCCATAATGAGGCCCACAGATTTCAGGAATCTAAATGATCCAGAGGAAAATCAATCATTCCAATTTAGTTTTAACAAGGACTACCTTTATTGCCTATTGATTTTCATCTTCACAATCAACCTCACATGGAGAAGGGGGATTGGACTCCAACATGGGTCCTATCACTGCTAGCTTTATGAGCCTCTGGAAAAATCTATACTGTACAACTTAGAAAAACAAATATTGTGTAACAGGCCTTACATTCAAGTGCTCGTCCCCCTAACCCTGCTCTTTGTTTCCAACCACATCTACACCTGCTATACTTACATGGCCCCTCTCCTTCAACCATTCTGATCAACCAACACACTGCAACTTAAGCACACAGTATCTCAGAGCAGAGATTTCTTGACGTGGAAAAGAAACTTTGAATTCAGTCTTGAAAGATGACTAGATTTTAGTGTCCAAATATTGCCCAGGGCACCTGGGTGCCTCAGTCAGTTTAGTGTCCAACTCTTGATTATGGCTCAGGTTATGATCCCAAGGTCCTGTAATAGAATTGCGCTGAGCATGGAGCCTGCACAAAGATTCTCTCTCTCTATCCCTCTGCCCCTCTCCCCTGCTCATGTGTGCTCTCTCTCAAATAACAAATTGAAAACAAATAAAATAAAAATAAATAAATAAATAAAAACTTTGCCCATACCTCAAAGCTTCCTGAACACTCCTAGTGGTATCGCTATCTTTCCCTTGCCCTTTAAAAACAGGGAGAGCAAATGGACACCCGTGAGACACCACTTCCAACTCCATACACCACTTATAGATTACAGCAATCTTTTTGCTAAGCTCAAGTATATTTGTTATCTATTTTGCTTATTTATCTGTGTATTGGCTCTCTTCCTCGCTAGAATGAAGGCATGGCTTTTTGACATTTTCATTTACTGCTATAGCCATACCATTTAACAGTGTCTCACATATAGTAGGAAGTCACTAAAACTTTGTTGAATGAATGCAGCTCAGAATCCTTCTCAACCCAGAACTACTGTCCTGCACTATGAATTAATGGGCATCAAAATTCAAAATGGCATTCTATCTTCTGTGGCATTTGCCACTTATCTTAGGCTACACTATATTTCATCATTGGTCATGAATGTACCTTATCTCTCCCATTACTAGACACCTATATAAAGCTCTGTAACTAAATAATATTAGTAATAGCTAATTTGTTTAAAGAGAAAATCATGAATGATGCACAGATACCAGTACTTTTGGGTTAATGGGTTCATACAGGGGTTGCTTTGTAACATGTCTACTTAACTGGACTGAAGTACATCTCCAAAATTCCCTTTTTTGTAGGTTTCTGATTTGGGTGGGACATAAAAGGGATTTTTTATGAGATTTGGAGGGAAGAAGTGAAGCAGCACCTATCTGATAGTCATACATATTGTTGTTTATTGGCTTGCTTACCTTACAGGCTTGAGTCCAAAATGGGTGCCACTAGTCCCACCTTTCCCTGACCCTCCTTTAGTTTATTGAGCTCCTGAGTCAGGTGTGTGTGTTCCTCCATGACAAGTTCCATGTGTGCCTAGCTTCTGTAAGACACCCACGTCACTGAGGCCACAGTCAATAAGAACTGATACAGGGTTTAGTTTTTCTTTCTAACTTCCAGCTCTTGCTTTTAGGTTCTAGTTTGTTCTTGTGTTCCCCAGCTTTACATATATCTTGTCTTCCTGCCTGCCAGCATTATGGGCTGCAAGCTTCAGCACCAGTCATGAGGACAGCAGTCTTATAGACATTGTTTAACCAGCTCCCAGGATGATTGCCTAAGGTCAAATCCTTGACTGAGTGCCTGCCTGCTTATCTATCTATCAATCTGTCTATCATCTTATTTATTTATTTATTTTGATATAGAGAGAGCACACACCTACACAAGTGGCAAAGGGACAGAGAGAGGCAGAGAGAGAATTCCAAGTAGGCTCTGTGTGCCATCAGTGTAGAGCCTGATGCAGAGCTCTAACCCACAAACTGGTGAGATCATGGCCTGAGCTGAAATCAAGAGTCAGACGCTTAACTGACTGAGCCATTCAGGCATCCCACCTGTTATCTGTCATCTTATTGGACCCTTACTGTTACACCTGCTATATGTCAGAAAAGGCACCATTATCTTCAGCACTTTTAATAGCTCTGTATGTTATAATCATCCCCATGCTACAAAAGATTCAAAACCACATCTGCTTGATTCCCAAATCTGTTATCTTTTCATACTCCATATAGTCTTCTTAACTACATATTCCTTTCTCAAAATATTTATAAAATGAAACATTTCTGCATCATAAATATATTAACATGATTCCACTATCTCCTGCCAAAGCATTTTGCATTTTGGAGCAAAAAAATAAGAAGTTGATGGATGGAAAACAAAACATAAACAGCAGAATGTTTCCACTCAATGAGGTCCATCTAGGAACTTTTCCAATGTGAGCTTTGAGAACTTGGACGAATTTTGATTGAAGCACCAATTTTAACATAAATTTGGGCTCTTAAAATTGAAAGGCTTGTCTATAGGGTTGCCCTTGACTGTATAAAATAAATAAAAAGCTTAACTAAATAAGTTCACTGTTTATGCTTGTACAATTACTTTTGACCTCAGAGTTCCCTACTTGGTTTTTAGGCAGTATTTATTTCTGAAACTTCTTGTTTGAAATAGCATCTCTCTTTTGAAGGTGATAGTCTAAAATTGATGCCAAACAAAACATTCCTTTGTTGTTGTTGTTATGAGACTGAACAATGACTTCTTCCTTACTTCAAACCCCAACCCAAATTATAGTAATCTATTACCAGCCACAGAGAAATCTCCTTAATGGGAAAATGCATGTAAAGTGCTTGAAATTATGCTTGGAACACAGTTAGTTCTGACAAATATTAGCCATTATTATTTTTATGTTAATTATTGTTTTCTGCCATTATTTTGCTGCAGCTGGTAAGAGACTCTTCACTTAATCTCCACTAAATAAATTCTGCATCCCATAGTCCCCATGTGTTTTCCCTGTTCCTGTCATTATGAATAATGAGACTTCCAAAGTGTGTGTTGTACTCCATACTGCCAGCAGAGGGAGCAAGGAGTTCTTCATAAAAGTAATCTTTCTGCCTCAAGTTGGCAGAACAGTGATAGTGTTCATCTTTGGGCCGGGGCGGCATTACATAGACTAGCTTCACAGAGAAGCAGTTTTTCCATTTCCAACTGTGGAAGGGGGAAAAATGGTGTCTCCTCATCTCCCGATTTCATGGGCCAATGCTTCCTCTCCATCTCCATAGAAATTACTGAAAAACCTACTTCACCACAAACAGTTCATTGCTTCACTACAAAACTCATTCAACTAACAATTTATTTACACATTCACAATTCATAATTCACTCATTCACAAAGATGGGTATTTAACAAAGACTTACCAAATCCTAACTGTGTGGTTGAAAATATGAGCCATGTTTGGAGGAGTAAAAGAAAGATCAAGTCAAATAATAAAAGAGAACAGAAATGAGAGAGGTTTGGATATATCTTCTGGGTGCCAGTTTGAAGCCAGCTCCAATATGAGGCTAACAAGCTATTTAATGATCTGACTTCTCATTAGTAATAATTCATTAGCTCATCAATGTTATACATGTCTGTTAATAACCTCCTGCATATGGCTCCCTCTAGAGGACAACGAGATTTTTAATTTTCAAAACAGCTTTCTTTGACTTTTTTCTCCATGAATTTGCTTAGCACCTTAAGTTTATGCTTCTCAAAGGGAGTTGACACACATAATAACATCTAATTCTTGCAGTGGACCTGAGACTCCCAGACAGTCATTATTGTTAACTTTATTTATACACTAGTCCTCTGTTATCTATTGAATAGGGGAAGTTAAGTATAGGCTGTTATTAAATAAACTAGAACTATAATTTACCATCTTGATTTCTAACCCAATATGATATTCATGGTAGAACTATTGATAGTAGGTGCTCAATAAATACTTGCTGATTGCATGTCTGGTACTATTCTGCCTCACTTTGTTTCAGGGACAGCTTCAGATACTTGCTATAAATTAAATATTGAGGAAGAGTGGGAAGAGAAGAGAGGGAATGAAAGGTAGAGAGAAAGAGAGGAATAATCATCAAGAATATGGCTTTAAAAATAAATGGAATGGTGGAAAAATTCTGGAACTAAATAGTGGTGATGGTTGCACAACATTGTGTATGTATTTAATGACATTGGATTATGCACTTTAAAGTGGTTAAAATGGTAACTTTCATGTTATGAGTATTTTACCACAATTTAAGAAAATGGTGTCAATAGGGGGTTATTTGCATTCTGACCACAGAGGGAACCAAATACAGGGGAGGGTACAGGTATACTGAAGTCTCTTTCTCTCTGTCTCTTTTTTTTTAATGTTTATTTATTTTTGAGTGAGAGAGAGAGGGAGACACAAGATCCAATGCACGCTCCAGGCTCTGAGCTGTCAGTGCAGAGCCCAATGCGGGGCTTGAACTCACAAAGGGTGAGATGATGACCTGAGCCAAAGTCAGACGCTTAACTGACTGAGCCACCCAGGAACCACTATACTGAAGTCTCTTTATAAAGCATTCCTGGGGCGCCTGGGTGGGCTCAGTCTGTTAAGCGTCCGACTTCGGCTCAGGTCATGATCTCACGTCCATGAGTTCGAGCCCCGCGTCGGGCTCTGTGCTGACAGCTCAGAACCTGGAGCCCGTTTCAGATTCTGTGTCTCCCTCTCTCTCTGCCCCTCCCCTGTTCATGCTCTGTCTCTCTCTGTCTCAAAAATAAATAAACGGGGGCGCCTGGGTGGCGCAGTCGGTTAAGCGTCCGACTTCAGCCAGGTCACGATCTCGCGGTCCGTGAGTTCGAGCCCCGCGTCAGGCTCTGGGCTGATGGCTCGGAGCCTGGAGCCTGTTTCCGATTCTGTGTCTCCCTCTCTCTCTGCCCCTCCCCCGTTCATGCTCTGTCTCTGTCTGTCCCATAAATAAATAAAAACGTTGAAAAAAAAAATTTTTTTTAAATAAATAAATAAATAAATAAACGTTAAAAAAATTTTTAAAAAAAGCATTCCTACTCTGAAGAAGAGCCGGCCTTGTATTTTATGTTGGTCTCAGCTATGGATAGTGATGCCTGAAGGCACCCACTGGGCTCAAGATGAGCCCCCAAAGTCATTTGCTCAACTGGAACCAATGTTGTGGCAGGACTGGCCCTTGTGGTTCTAATAATGATTGCAAGATGCACCTCAGCAACAACGATCAGGGAACTTTGGAAAAGCAAGGTTTATTACGAACAAGTACGGAGGGTACGTGGCATGCCTGGGCAACACAGTGAGGTTGCAGGATGAGAGAGAGAGAGAGAGAGAGAGAGAGAGAGAACAGACCTAGGGTTCTGCCTTCTTATTGGGGTTGAGGGTGAGGTACCTTGGGTTTCATGGTTCTAATCTTTATTGGTGAATTTAACACATAAGAGCAAGAATTAGAACACAGAAAGGGAAAAGCAAGTGGCCAGTTTTCTAGGTCCCTTAAGGATTTCTAAAAGGGGAGCTTCATGGGTGGACTGCATGGCTCCTTAAGGAGTACTGTGGCCAGCAAGGTGTTTGCTGGAGATGCATGTCTTTGAAATGGAGGCTTTGGCCATCAAAGCTTAATGTCAGGCGCATAGATTATAGCCAAAATAGCTGTCGGGCGCTGACACTACACCTAATGATTTTTCATAGTGCTTTACAAAGATCAAATTTTATGTTTTGATATACCAGTTGATCAGCATGTTGAATGAGTGTTACATTTTTTTCTGAGAGAAAATTTCTCCTAATTCTACGCAACCAATTTTTTATCACAAAAAAAAGGCAACTGTTGAAACCTGGAGCTAGTTCTTTCTCATCATCCTTGGGGACTGAGAACATATTCCCATATAAATAAAAACAGACACAAAAATAGACCCTGTTGGGACCAAGGCATTTGTTCAGGGGAGACTCCATGTCCTCCTTAAATTGGCTCATAATGTCGGTGAGAGAAGAATCATCATATTGGTTTCCAAACAGTCCTGACAACTGTATCAGAAGTCATCGTGCTGGTGTGAAAAGAATCGTCATGATGTTCAAAACATTTTGAGTATTTCTGTGCAGCCAGCTGAAGAGAACAGTTCTTTTTGCCTTAACCACATGTATCCTAAGCTTTTCTGCTCTTCTGTTTCCTGATGTACGACAGACAGGCCAGTTCCCAACCTGTAATCAGCTTTCTCTAGAATGGACCAAAAAAAAAAAAAAAAAAAAAAAAAATCATGCCACGTGCTAAGGAATTCAACTTTTGCGGTTACATGTTAGTTTTCCTAATTGATAAGATCCCTTACTTTAAGGACGTAAAGCCCTAGGAGCAACTTCCCTATTCGAAACGTTCAGTTTTTTACATGTGCTTCCATCTGTGCACTATTCCTGCGGTGAGGTCTGTTCACACACACAGCAACACTCGTTCTTGATGTCCAGGCTCAGTCAGGTCTGAAGAATGGCTGTCATTTCTTAGACTCACCTGTGAATCTGTGAGAAGTGACCGGAATGAATCAGACAGAAACCGATGAGATTAACTTCCTTGTGTAATCTGTTTAACTTACTAGCTTTGCTCTCCTCTTCTCATAGAAAATTATTACTATTTTGTATATTGCATGTTTGCAGAGCCGTGTAAGTTAATGTCTCACATTATCAAAAGTTCCTATAGTCCTCAATGAGGGCAGCCAGTTTGTTGGTCAATTAGAAAAGAGCAAAAGTACATACCTAGAAGGGAAAGTATTCAAATCCATCCTTTGTATCTCAACATTTTGTGTCCCCAAAATATTCATTTCCAGGGATGCACGGGTGTTGAGGTACTCAGCAAAAGTTGGGGTCTACTAGTGGACTTCAGGTTGCCTGCTAGAGTCTCCATGGCACTCCCAGAAGCTTACATGTCACATTCAGCCTGCTTAAAGACAAGCATTGGCACCTCCTTATGCATTGGGCTCCTCAAGATTCAGCCGTATCTTCGCTACACGGACGTGCTTTTCTTCTTCCCATACAACATCCTTTCCACTCTATTACATGAGAGGAGAGAAGAGGAACGAGTTGAGGATTATAAATCCTGACCATCTTGCAGATGAACTAACCAACCTGAGCACAAGAGGAACAGGAGGATGTGAACAGGCTAGAAACACACAAAACGTGAGGCTGGTCTCCCTGCTCTGAGCAGCATTCAGGCATCATGTACTGGGCAGACTTTATTCTGATTGGTTGGTGTCTTTGCCATAGGATTGGTTGAATATTTTTTCTATTTATTTTACACCCTTTCATATTTTCCGCTTTTACAAAGATATTATATTTATATATAAATTATAAATATAATAAATATGTTTATGAATTATAAATATATATAAAATAAATTATAAATATATACAATTATAAATTATAAATATAGTAAACATATTATATATATAACATTGTGCAAACTTAAGATGCACAATATAATTATTTGATATTTATGTTTATTGTGAAATGATTATCACAATGCGTTTAGTTAACATCCATCACTTCATAGCTATATCTATTTTTCTCATAAGGAAAGCAATTTTCAAATATTTAATACAGTATTAGTAACTTTAGTCACCATGCTGTACATTAAATTCCCAGAACCATTTTCTCTTATAGCTAGTTTATAATCGACCACATTTCCCAATTTCCCCATCCTCCTACCCCCACCTCTGGTAACCACCAATCTTTTTTTCTATGAGTTTGGGTGTTTTTTTAGATTCCATATGTAAGTGAGATCATATCATATTTGTCTTTCTATCAGACTCATTTCAATTAGCATGATACCCTTAAGGTTAATCCATGTTGTTGAAAATGACAGGATGTCCTTCTTGTTAATAGCTGAATAACTTTCCATTATATATGTACCACATTTTTTTATACAATCATCTGTCGGTGGACATTTAGATTGTTTTCATGTCTTTGCTTTTGTAAATAATGCTGCAATGGAGATGGGGCTTGTTGTCTTGCAAACTCGAGAGTTTCCTGGGTGAAATCTGAAGCAGGTCCCTGTACATGGAGGGCAAGGAGAGACCAAAGAATGAGGCAGGCCGTTCCTTTCTCGTATGGTCACAAGACAAGTAGATCTCCTGACTTGCTCAACAGAACATTAGTTTATGCAGAGGCCTTAACTGGGTTCAGTCAAGTATTTAGTCCATTAGTCTTTCAAAGCTGCATTCCTGAAATAGCTCCAGCTATGGGAATGGTGGGCAGAGCATACCTTCCAAGGACAGGGAGGGAGCGAGGAGCCTCCAATCACCCAAGTTTCGTATGGGGGTCAACCAGAAGTCACATCCTCTTAATTACCTCTTCTAACAGGGATATAGATAGCTCACTCAAAATAAAGATTTCATTTCCTTCAGATATACACCAAGAAGTAGAATTTCTGGACAAATATGGTAGTTATATTTGTAATTTTTTGAGGAACCTCCATAGAGTTTTCCACTGTTCTCACCAACAGTGCATGAGGATTCCCTTGTCTCCATGTTAAACAAAACAAAACATCCTGTCAACCTAATATATTTTATCTGCAATGCTGTCCTTCAGAAATGAGGGGAAAATAAAGACATCCCTGAACAAACAAATGCTGAAGAAGTTCTTCACCACTTGCAAGGAATACTGACAGAAGTTGCCAGTTAACATGGATGCCTATTAACATGGATGCCAATTAACAATCATATTTGTAAAACTCACTGGTGACGGTAAATATATAGTCAAAGTCAGATTCTCTGATATTGTAATGGTGGTACATAATTCATTTACAATATGGTTTAAAAGTTAAAAAAACAAATGAGTTAGACATAACTACACTACAATAATTTGCTTTTGATCAAATATTTTGAGTGGTCACCTCAACTACTGTCGCTTGGTTGAAATGCCATGTATCATTTCATCATTTTCAAAACCACAGGAAAGTTTTTTTTTTTCCAAACGAAGGTAAACAAGCTGAGATCACAATATGTTCTGGTCATTAACTAATTAGTTAAGAGGCTTAGGACAAGCCACTTTCTCTGTGGTCTAGGTTCCTAATCAGAAATACAGGGATGGAATTAGGTAACACTGAAAGTTTAATCCAGATCCAAAGCTGTGTTTATCTGGTTATGTATTTACCAACTACAGAAACACAAGTTACTGCTGCTGATTATGGAGGGTCATTCTTGAGGAAAGGTCACTGTGTCCCATATGGGAGATGCTCATGTATACAGAGGTATTCATTCATTGACCAGCTATTTATTGAAAGTCTCCTAAGTATCAGGCACAGAGTTAGATGCTAGGACTATTTGCAGTGAGAAAATACATCTATGGACCAAAATTAAGTGAGTTTAAGAGTTACTGGGCAGACTTATTCTCTGCAAGAGACCATGGGCTTTGGGGTCAAATAGACTAGCTTTGAATTCCAGGCCTGTCCCTTAGTAACTGTCATTCAGACCTTAGAACCATACAAGATTTACAAGGGATTATTCAGTGTGTTTGATGGGCTAAGTTTCTACATGGGTAGCTATAATAAGCCACGTGTTCATTTGCATCTTGCAAATAAGCTCTTTTAGCTAGAGATTTTCATTACTAGTCTCTTCCTTGTGGGATGAAGTTCTTGTAAGTTGGTAATTGCATCATGCCTTTAAGCAGGAATAAGTAAGTTTAAATGTATTCCTGATCTATAGATTTATTAACGTGTGAGCCCTAGTTAATTTGAGCAGCCTTTGAAAATATTCTTAGGAAACCTAGGAAATGAAGGAGAAAGGAGGCCTGTTTGTGAACAGATGGTAGGAGCAGGTAGGAAGGAGGATGAGATTGAATCTGTAATGAACAAATACTCCTCTTCATTTTATATTAACCAGACAGCTTTATTATTTGATGAAATGACTTGCCCCTTTATATACTTCTTCTCTGGTATTTAATAACTGAACTGAGCATTGCTTCAGTGGTATACTATGTCTGGAAACTTCAGTCCCAGAATTATAAGAGTCTGTGATTGAAGGAGTAGGGTAATCAAGGATAGGGCCCCCATATTCTAGTCCATCTCTCAGCAATGTTCTCTCCTCAGGAAATGCAGACAAACTGGATCAGAAGGGTGGACAATAAGAGAAGTAACAAACAAACAAGAAATCCACAAAAATTTTACGTTCCAAATTATTAACACATATAAATTTATGGTTCAGAGAGAGAGAGAGAGAGAGGGAGAGAGAATACTGTAATGGTCAAAGATAAATTAAAATAACAACAACACAGCCTAGATCCTAAAGGTTTTAGATTCTAAACCCTGGATCCCAGTGTTTTTGATTGTTCTTTTTGTTTTCTTTTGAGTTTAGTTTTATAAGAATACTTAACATGAGATCAACCTTCTTAAATATTTTTATTTTTATTTTTAACTTTTTTTAATGTTTATTTTTAAGAGAGAGAGAGAGGGATAGAGAAAGAATGAATGGGGCAGGAGCAGAGAGAGAGAGAGAGAGGGAGACAGAGAATCTGAAGCAGGCTCCAGACTCTGAGTTGTCAGCACAGAGCCCAATGCGGGGCTCAACCCCACGAACTGTGAGATCATGACCTGAGCCAAAGTCGGACACTTCACTGACTGAGCCACCCAGGCATCCAAGCCTTCTTAAATTTTGAGTGTATAATACATTATTGTTGAATATAGTTACAATTTGTGAGCACATTCATCTTGTTGTATTGAAACTTTATGCTCATTAATTTAGTAACTCCCTTTCTCCCCTTTCCTAAGCCCCTGGAAACTAGCATTCCACTACTTGATTCTATGAATTTGACTATTTTAATGCATGATATAAGTGGAATCATGAAGTATTTGTCTTTCTGTGATTGGCTTATTTCACTTAGCCTGTCTTGTAGGTACATCCATGTTATTGCATATCATAGAATTTCCTTCAGTTTTAAGGCCAAATAATATCCACTGTATGTATACACCACATTATCCTTATCTATTCATTTCTCTATAGATTTAGGTTGTTTCCAGAACTTAGCTATTGTGAATTATGCAGTAATGAACATAAGAGTGTTCATATCTCCTCAAGATTCCAATTTTCATTTTTCTGGATACCCAAAAGTGAAATTTCTGGATCATATGATAGTTCCATATACATTTTTTGAGAAATCTCCACACTGTTTTCCATAGCAGGGACACCATTTTGCATTCCCAACAATAGTGTACCAGGGATCCAATTTCTGTACATCTTAGCCAAAAGTTATTGTCTTCTGTGTAAGGTATTATCTAATTGTGGTTTTGATTGTTATTCCCCTGATGATTTGTGATGTTGAGCCTTAAAAAAAAATACCTTTTAGTCATTGATATGTATTCCTTGGTGAAATGCCTACTCAAGTCCTTAGGCCATTTTGTATTTGGATTATTAGCTTTTTTCACTGTTGAGTTGTACAAGTCCCTTATATATTTTGAAGACTAACTCCTTATCATAAATATGGTTTGAAAATATTTTCTCTGCCTTGTACTTTGCTTTTTTCACTCCTGATTATTTTTTTTTTGCTGTACAGAAGCTTTAAAGTTTGATTCAGCTCCACTTGTTTATTTTTTCGTTTTGCTTTGTCTGTGCCTTTGTTACAGTATCCATGGAATCATTGCTAAGACCACTATCATAAAGCTTTCTTTTTGTTTTCTCCTAGGAGTTTATTATTTCAGGTCTTGTATTTAAGTCTTTAGTTCACTTTGGGTTTATTTATATAACATAAGTATCTAATTTTATTCTTTTTTTTTCCTGTATATATCATCTTCTCAACACCATTTGTTAAGAGATTATTCCCCATTGTATATTCCTGGCACCCTATTGAAGATGAAGTTACTGTATATAAATGGATTTATTTCTGGACTCTCTATTTTGTTCGATTGGTCCACTGCATATGTTTGTTTTTATGCTGATACCATACATTTTTTATTATAATAGCTTTGGATGTAATTTGGAATCAGAAGTGTGATGCTTCCAGCTTTGTTTTTCCTTCTCAGGATTAATTTAGCTATTCCTTACCTTTTGTGGTAAGGAATTAAAAACATTTTTTTTTAATGTTTATTTATTTTTGAGAGACTGAGAGAGACAGAGCACGAGCAGAGAAGGGGCAGAGAGAGAGGGAGACACAGAATCCGAAGCAGGCTCTAGGCTCTGAGCTGTCAGCACAGAGCCCAATGTGGGGCTCAAACTCACAAGCCATGAAATCATTACCTGAGCCGAAGTCAGATGCTTAACTGACTACCTACCCAGGCGCTCCCATATAAATTTAAATTTTTTTTTCTATTTCTATAAAACATGCCACTGGAATTTTTATAGGAATTGAATTAAATCTGCATATTGCTTTGGATGGTGTGGACATTCTAACAATATTAAGTCTTCTAATCTACAAAATGTGTTTTTATTTGTAGCTTATTTAATTTCTTTCACCAGTGTTTTGTAATTTTGAGTGTACAGACCTTTCACCTACTTGGTTAGTTTACTCCTATGTATTATTTTTATGTGATTTTAAATGGGAATGTTCTTCTAATTTCCTTTTCAGATAGTTTATTTTTAGTGTATAGAAACGCAAGTGATTTTTGTATATTGATTTTATATCCTGGAAATTTACTGGATTCATTGATTAGTTCTAACAGCTTTTTGGTGGACTCTTTAGTGTTTTTTCAATATAAGATCTTATTGTCTGCACACAAGAACAATTTCACTTCTTGCTTTCTGATTTGTATGCTCTTTATTTCTTCTCCTTGCCTAATTGCTCTAAGACTTCTGGGACTATATTAAATAGGAATTGTCTTTTTCCTGATCCAGGAAGAAAAGCTTTCATTTTTTCAAAGTAGATATTAGCTATTAATGATGTAGGCTGTTGGCTTTTTATATATGGATTTTACTATGTTGAAATAACTTACTTGTATTCCAAGTCTACTGTCAGCTTTTGATCATGACAGGGTATTGAATTTTGGCAAATATTTTCTGTATCTATTGAGACAATCATGTAAATTTTAGCTTTTATTTTGTTTAATATGGTGTATCACATTAACTGCTTTTCATATGTTGAACCATCTTTGTATCCCACAGATAAATCCCACTTGATCATAGTGTATGATCCTTTTAATATGTGGTTGGATTTGGTTTGCCAGTGTGTTGTTGAGGATTTTTGCATATATATTGATCATGGATATTGGCTTATAGTTTTCTTTTCTTGCGATGTCTTTGCCTGGCTTTTGTATCAAGGTAATGCTAGCCTCATTAATGTGTTTGGATGAGTTCCTTCCTCTTCAATTATTTGGAAGATTTTGAGAAGGAATGGCATTGATTCGTCTTTAAATGTGTGGTAGAATTCACCAGTGAAGCCATCTGGTCCTGGGCTTTTCTTTGTTGGGAGATTTTTGATTACTGATTTTTTTTTTTCTCTCAACCGCTTTGGAAATAGAGAAATAGAGCTTAGGAAATATAAATGTGTATCAGGATAAAATTCCCATGGGACAAAGTGTTTTGGAGTTAAATATTAGTGTATGTTCAGAAGAATGGCTAATAGGTAATTCTAGCCTTGTCCTTTGACCCCCTCCCACACACACATTCGCATACACACACCTTTTCCCCTTTTTACCATATTAAGTGGAATCTTGTGATCACACTTTTGGGCTATCTCCTCTAGTTAATCCTCCAGGCACATTAGAGCCTAGTACAGGCTTCTCTTATTTTCTGTATTAGAACAGTCACTGACTCAAGATGATAAAGCATAATGTACACACCTAGGGAAATGTTGTGGTCTGGAGACATTTGCACTCGCCCCAGCTAGGAATATTTATTTTATTTTTGCATATATGAAAAAAATGCCTTACTCTGTCTGGAAGGAGTCTTTGTGGTTTTCGTCAAAGAGACAGAAAAGAGGGCACTGCAAAAGTGGGTGAAAGTTCTCTGAAGATCCAGGAGGTGCTCCTTGTTCTCCACCATCATGTAGAAGAGGTGAAAGTGAAGCAGAGTGAGAAACCCACTTGCTCAAGGCCACACTGGCAGAGGGTAGAGGTATAAGGAGTATTTTCAACTTCAAACGCTGGTTAGGTTTTTCTACTGTACCATTCTCAAAGCCATCAGAGGAATACATTCTGTAGTCCCAAACCTCTAATCTGCCTATGTATGAAGAAGAAGTCCTTCAATATAAAATGTGTAAATGTGGATAATATACTCAGTGTCAGGACCAAGCACTGACCACTGGCATGGAGAAGTATGACATAAGGTGTTGCCTAATGGTGGTAACATAGCTACATAAAGCTGTCTATAATTATTTGCTTAATCTCCAAAGAGGCCAAAGATGCTGGGCATAGATCAGCCAGCTATATGGAAGGGTGCCTTTTACTTCATTACACACACAAATGTTCAGCTGGGCGTTGTAACATTCCTGTTTGTCCCTGGTTAAATATTTTTCAATGCAGGCTTTGGAAATCAGTGCAACCTGTGGGCACTACCAGAGAAAAATAAACTACATATATTATACCACTAAACATCAAAAGAATGTCACAGAAGCAGGTTGGGGTCAAAACTGAATGGGAAATGGGGAGAGGGAAGACATTTGGCCTGCTGTTCAGAAGGCAGTCAGCACAGGCTCTGGATTTAGATTGCCTGGGCTACAGTTGTACCTCTGCCTCTGTTTGAGATAAATATTCCGGGAACCAAATTCTGATACAGGGATATGATTGCACTGTTGAATCAAAACATGTAGGGGAGTAAAGGAGTAGGGTGAGGCAGAAGGAGAAGTTGAATAGATACAATGCAGGGACAATAGAGAGTCTCCAGGTTGCTCTGGAGTTAGAATGACCTACTGGGATCACTCTGTGAAGCAGCGGTGCCAAACCTTTATATCTCTATACTAATAAGTCATTTGACACAAGCAGTTCCTGGAGAGGATTGTATTCTGGGGTGAGGTGATCTCTTTCCAGCTGAAGGAAGTCCCCCAGAAGGTCTCAGCTGATAGCTGTCAGCTGTCAACACTTCCAACAGCTGAGGGAATGAGTACATTAATGGTGAAGTTGGAATCTTGGTGATGCACAGTGTCCTCTATGGTCCACTGCTTGTAGCACTCAGATCCAATTGTTTCATATAATTTGTGAGAATAGCACAATTAGGTTTATGTTGTTCTCTTTTGCTAAAGAAATTTAGAAGAAAAAATTAGTGGACTAAACTATTGGCCCTGTTACTGCAGCTGACCTTGAAGGCACAACTTAATCTCGTCTTGCCTCTTCCCCACTATCCGTTCTCGATTCTCTGCACCCTCAGCTAACACTTCTGGTAGTATCAGAGGTAAATTTGTGGGGTGACTGATACCTGCATCTGATATGAGGGACATGAGTGCTTGGTAGCCATGCTTTCCTTAGGCTAAGGCCACTGGTCTTCTGTATTTACCATCAAAATTAGCAAGAGGCACTATAGTAGGTGATCTGGGTACCTAAAATATTCTTCCCTGTTTATAGTATATAAGAGCTACCTCCATCAACAAAGACTACCTTATGTGTTTATTCTAGTCAAGATGAATCTTTGTACTTTCTAGGGTGAAAGAAGTCCAGTTATAATCAACTCGTCATCAAATGGTTGTGTTTTTCTTTGTTTGTTTTGCTTTTTGTTTTGTTTTGTTTTATTTTTATAATTGGTTGGTCTTCTTGAGATGGGATGCCATCTGTTTTATGATGGATGCCCTCTGGTTAGTGTTGACGTTAACATGTGACATTAGGATCATTACACTTCATGCCTACTCTCATAGGTCCATCCACATTTCTCTTACTTTAATTCCTTGTTCCCAATCTTTCATTTTATGCAAAGTCTGAGCCACAAAACAAATTAGTTGTTATTGTTCATGGTCAGTGTATATATTCTTCCCCCAGGCCACTACTCTATCTATACAAAGAGGAAAGAAAGTACACTGGTCAAACTTTGCCCAATGGGAGTATTGTACCTCCTTGTCCCTTTTAATATCACTGATGAGTGTGGCTGAAATTTGGCTTTGTTCCCCTTCTGTCAGCTAGTCTTAAGTCACTAACCCATGTAGCCATAGAACTGAGCTAAAGGAGAGGAACCCATGAAACATTGGTGGTTGACACGGGGGTCTGGACTACCTTCTTGTGCCATTTATTTATGCCCTCTCCAAGAGGTATTTGTTATATATTATGACTTCATGGGTCTTATGAACTCAACTCATGATGGATAATTATGGACACAAGGTTACTTGAAGCCCTTTTTTTCCAAATCTCAGAATATTACTAGTGATCCCCCAAACTATATTATGTTTATCCTATTGTAGCCTCCAAAAAATTCCCTATGACATCCTTTCCCATCATAGATATTTCTAATATCATAGGATCTGCATTATATATATAGCCCAAGTAGCAGAAATACTTATATAGTAGCCTAAACATGTTGGAGACCCCTTTCTTATTTTGAATCCCAAAGCTGATAATGTTTTGTATCACTTGGAAATGGTTCACAACAGTATTTCTAAGTATGAAATAATCTACCTCCAGAATCTGAACAGGCTTACCAGGATGCCATGCTCTATTAGCCACTTTCATAGCTTTCTATATAGTAAGACCATATAGTTGCCAGCCTAGGTGTTCATTGTTATAGACTAAATTGTGTCCCCTACAAATTAATACATTGAGGCCCTAGCCTCCAATGTGACAATATTTGAAGATATTTCCTTTGAGGAGGTACTTAATGTTGAATGAAATCATAAGAGTGGAGCCATAATGTGATAGGACTGGTGTCCTTATGAGAAGAGAAAGAGACACCAGGATTGTGTATGTACAGAGGAAAGGCAATGTGAGGACCAGAAGGAATCTCCCTGAAAGCCAGGAAGAGAGACCTCACCAGAAGCCAGCCCTTTTGTTACCTAGATTTTGGAGACTCCTGTCACTTGAACTCTGAGAAAGTGAATTTGTTATTTTAGCACCCAGTTAATGGTATTCTATTATACAGCCCGAGCAGACTAATATACTCATTATGGTACTTGTGCTTATCTTGCTTTTAATGAAAATCTACCACCTAGCCTCTATTATTGCTATTACTGAATCCAGCTCTGTAACAACATCTACTACTGTAAGTGCTAGCCTGTGGAGGACAGCCACCACTGAGCTTCTCAGTGATACTTAATGATTCTTCCCTCTAGTGTGGTACAGCCTCTCCCTAAGGAATGTGGTGAAAACCTCAAGACAAGGGAAGGCAACCTGGCTATGTGCACGTGCATGACAACATAGATCGCCCATTCAGACTGTATGTTACCATATATGGGAGACAAAGGAGCAAAAGTTGTACAAAAGGCTATACCCTACTGTGCTTTAGGTTCAGTTTTTCGGGTATGAACCCACTGAGCCAATGCCAGCGTGACTAATAAAGTTGCCTCCTGGACAGAAAACCTCAGTGTCCCATTTCTCTGTGCAAGAATCCTGCTACATTTCTTGGGGGCTCACGTCCATGATTCAGAGACAATGCATTTCCACCTCCTTTGTCACTAGGGTGTGAACCTTGGAGTACCGGGAGAAGCAACCTCACCTGGCGCCATCAGACTGCTTGATCTGTAGGAGACTAGCCCCTCCTGGTGTCCCAGGGGGAGGGCGCCGGATGCACAAAGGAACCTGGTGAGGCCCAGGAACTAGCTCAGGGAGCTCCACCTGTCAGACTGGTAAGAACCTGGGTTCATTTTGGTAGACCTGCCCCTAAGAGGCAGAGGGGGAGCCAGATCACCTCTCAGTTGCCTGAGTAGTTCTATAAGGAACAAAACATCAACTCTAAGGCACTGGGCAGTGGGTTGGAGTTGCTGTGTGACTGTGTGTGAATGAGATGGACAGTGAAAAGATTCCTACCTGCTCAATGGGCAAAAGTGAGTGTTGAGTCCCAATCTCTGGCTCTGTGGCCATCTGATATGGCTTAGGGCAGTGTCAGACTTTCTCAGGAGTCTTATCTGGGTCAGGGCTTGATACTGAACCCGCCAATGCTAAGAGGTGCCTGAAATATCTCTGAGAGGAAAGCAGCCAGAAATGGACAAAGCAGGTGTGTGTCCTTTTCAAATTGTCCCTCCCTTCCCCCCTTTTCCTCTCTTGTGCATGAAAGTTGTCCATTAGGGGGAGGAAATGGATGGAAAGTATAGTAAACTAACTCCCCTAGAGTGTGTGTTGAGGAATTTCAAGAAGGGATATTCAGGAGATTATGGTGTGAAATTAACTCCTAGAAAGCTCTGGACATTCTGTGAAATTGGCCATCATTCAGGGTGGGCTGGCTCTCCAAGGGCTCACTTGATAAGGAACTAGTTGGCCTAGTGTTCAGGGTCATTGTGGGGAATCCAGGCCATCCTGACCAATTTCCTTACATTTACTGTTGGCAAGAACTGGTCATATCCCAGCTGCCTTGGTTAAAGTCTGTATTGAAGAGAACTGTAAAATTATGAGGGCTCGTGTCATGGCTTCCTCCAAATGCTGGCCAAAAACTGAAAAACCTATACACTAGGCAGATCCTGGGGAACCCCACTGCCATATTCCCCACTGTACCCCTCACTGCCACCTGTGCCTCCAGCTGTGTCGACTACTGAGACCCTACCAGAGCCTGCCCCTAGTTCTGAGGCCTCACCACCTCTCCAAATGTGACCAGCTCTCCCGGAGTACCAGTTATAAACCCATATACCTCTCCTGGAAGGCAACTACAAGATCAGGCCATAAGAGACAGTCTCTCCCTGCAGCAACACTGGGGAGCCCTATAGATGCCACTGAGGAAAACTAGGTTACCCTTCTATTATGATAAGGAAGGCCAGATCCAAGGAGACCAGCATGTTTTTGTGTACCAACCCTTTACCACTATGGACCTCCTAAATTGGGAGTACCATACTCCCTCCTATGATTGAAGCCTCAGGCTATGATTGAACTAATGCAGTCCATAATTCAAACCCATCAACCTACTTGGACAGACTGCCACCAGCTTCTCCTGACCCTCTTCAACACGGAGGAGTGTCACTGAATTACCCAGGCTGCCCTAAAATGGTTAGAGGCGAATGCCCCGGCTGGGATACTGGACACCCAGGCCTATGTTCAGGCTCATTTTCCTGGGAAGGACCCCAAATGGGACCCAAATGACTTAAGTGTAGATGGAGGGCTTGCAAGGACTAAATAGTATCAAGAAACCATTCTAAATGACATAAAGGAAGGAGGAAAAAAGGTCATAAATATGAATAAAACATCAGAAGTGCTCCAGGGACCTGAGGAGAGCCTGAGCTAGTTCTATGAGAAACTATGAGAGACTAGAGGCATTTTGTCTCTACGCCCCTTTTGACCCAGAGGTGCCCATTAACCAGTGGATGGTCAATGTGGCTTTCATAGGTCAGGCCCAAGGGGACATCCAGCATAAGCTGCAAAAGCTAGAGGGTTTTGCTAGTACACATGCCGGTCAGTTGCTGGAAGTAGCTACTAAGGTGTTTGTCAACTATGACCAGGTGGCACAGAGGAAAGAACACCAGAAGATGCAGAAAAAGGCAGACTGGTTAGCTGCTGCCTTGGTGGAGCTGTCGAATGCTCCCAGAAAGGTAACCTGCAGGGCCAGGGTTGGGGCCAAAAGGGGAATGGAAGGGAGGATCATCTTGCCCAGGACCAAAGTTAGGATGGAACTGGTGTGCTCACTGTCCTCAGGAAGGCCACTAGAAAAACGAGTGTGCCCTGCAGCTGGGTAATTCTCAGCAGGGCCCCAAGCATAAAGAAAGAGGTCATGTGGTCTGGGGCAGTAGCTACCAGCATCAGGGCCTCAGGGGCCCCCAAAGGTGATTTTGTGGGGCTAGCTGCCATGGAAGACTATGAAGAGGACTAGGACAGACCAGAGTCTATTTTGTTAGGCCCCCAAGAACCTATGGTTTGAATGAATGTGGGGAGCTGACCCATCAACTTCATGGTAGATACTGGGGTGAAACACTCTGTGGTAACCCAACCCGTGAGCCTCCTCTCACAGAGACAAGCCACCATTGTGGGTGTCATGGGCAATCAGACATGTGGTCCCTTCCTGCTGCCTTGGTGATGCAATTTAGGTGGCCATGAAGTCATCCATGAATTTCTGTACCTCCCCAACTGCTCCATGGCTTTAATAGGCCAGAACATGTTGAGAAAATTGCAGGCCCTGATAACTTTCAACTCCCACAAACAAGCTGCTCTGACCCTATGAAAGCCAGAAGCAAAGATTATGACTCTCACGATTTCCCAAGGGGAAGAATGGCACCTTTACAGTCTCATGGAGGAGGCACAACAGGGATCTGAGCTGCCCTTCAGAGTAGCAGGGGTGTGAGCTGAGGACAACCCACCAGGACTGGCCCAGAATATACCTACAAAAATTGTAAAACAAAAGCCAGGGGCAGAGCCCATCCACCAAAACCAATATTTCATCCCTTGTAAGACACAGATAGGGATATGGAAGCATCTGGAGAGACTTCTAAAATACTGGATCCTCCAAACCTGTAGGTCATCTTGGAACATGCCTCTCCTACCAGTCTAGGTGACATGCACCGATGACTACTGGCCAGTACAAGACTTGCACACAGTAAACCAGGCTGCCGTCACCCTGTACCCAGTTGTTCCCAAACCCATACACTTTCTTGTGTCTTATCCCCATCAAAGCTGCCTTCCTCACATGCCTAGAACTCAAGGATTTTTTCTTCTACATCCGCCTGGCCTGCCAGAGTCAACCAATATTTGCCTTCCAGTGGGAGAATCTTGAAAATAGTGACAAGGGCCAGTTGACTTGGACCAGATTGCCTCAGGGGTTTAAAATTCCCCAACTATTTTCGGCACTGCATTAGACTCAGACCTAAGAGCCTTCCCAGCAGATCAACAGGGCTGTGTTTTGCTTCAATATGTAGATGACTTACTGCTGGCTGGAAGGCCTCAGGAGGATTGCATGAAAGGACTCGGCAACATGTTACCCTCCTATGGGAAGCTGGCTATAAGGTCTCAAGGAAAATGCCAAAATCTATCAAAAGAAAGTCAAGTACCTTGTCTTCCACCTCTCCCAGGGGCAGCACCAACTCAGCCTGGAGAGAAAACAGGCCATTTGTTTGATCCTGGTTCCATCTACCCGACCCCAGTTTCAGGAGTTTCTCAGGGCCACAGGTTTTTGTAGAATCTGGATACCTAACTTCCTGGTCTTGGCAAAACCCATCTATGAGGCCACAAAGAGAGGAGGGCAAGAACCTCTGTTATGGGAGCAAGTACAGCAAAAGGGCCTTTGAAGAGATCAAACAGGCCCTCACCAACATCCCTGGTTTGGGTCTCCCAGATATGTCCAAGACTTTCTTCATGTACATTCATGAACATACTGGTGGGAGTCCTAACCCAGATGTTGGGGTCATGGCATCATCTGATGGCATATCTCTCCAAACATCTTGACTCTGTTGCCCAAGGCAGGCCACCCTGCCTATGGGCACTTGCAGCCACGGGCCTCTTAGTGTCTGAGGCTGACAAGATAACTATGGGACAAGAATTGACAGTCTGAGTGCCATGTTCAGTATTAACATTAATGGAATACAAGGGACAATACTGGCTAACCAACACCCAGATAATCAGATATCAGGCAATGCTATGTGAGAACCCACACATTCACGTAGAAGTAGTGCCAACCCTAAAACCTGCAACCCTACTGCCTGTCAGTCCAGGTCAACCAGATCATGACTGCATTGAAGTCATGGATCAGGTGTTCTTCAGCTGACCAGACTTGAAGGACCAGCCCCTCAAGGACCCCGATGCTGAGTATTTCACCAATGGTAGCAGTTTTGTGAAAGAGGGAGAACACCTCACAGAGTACTCCATGGTGACCCTGAGTTCTATCATTGAGGTCAAACCCCTGCCAAAGGGGACTTTGGCACAGAAGGCAGAGCTCATCACGCTAACCCAAGGGATATGTGTTAATATATACACAGACTATGGGTATGCCTTCACCGCCCTCCATGTACACGGGGGCATTCTATAAAGAGAAGGGTCTAATAAACTCAGGAGGAAAAGACATAAAGTATGATAAATAAATCCTTGAATTCGTAGATGCTGTGTGGGCCCCTAAAAGAGTGGCAGTCACGCATTGTCAGGGACATCAAAGGGGAGACACCATGGATGCACAGGGAAATACTAAAGCAGAACAAGAAGCAAAGTTTGCGGCCTCCAAAGGAACAGTGGAATCAGTGGCTTTAACCACCGCAGTGTTCCCTAGTCCACTTGCAGAATGGGACCCTAACTATTCTCAATATGAGAGTACCTGGTTTAATACTGAAAATAGAAGCTACCTCCAAGGTGGATGGTGAAAATTTGAAGACAGCTGAGTAGCAATTCCTGAGCATTTCCTGGCTCCCCCTTTTGTCAAGTAGTTCTATCAGGAAACCCATATTGGCCAGACAGCTCTCAAGACTCCACTGAGCCAACATTTCTCCATCCCTCAACTCTCCAGAATAGCCCAAGCAGTATGCAAATAATGTGAAACATGTGCCCGAAATAACCCACCTATATTAGGAAACCCATCTACACTGGGACTAAGTGTTGCCAATCACCTGTTAGCCCCACTAAGGGTGGGATTCTCCCTTTATGAAATCCTTTATGGCTGTCCCCCGCCCCCCATTTTCAAGGGAATAGGGGATCTAAATGAGATAGGCAATATAACCCTAAGGCAACAGATACAGGCCCTCAGCTCTACCCTAACCACTTTACACCACTGGGTTAGGGAGAAATTACCTGTCAGTCTGACCACAGACACTTACTCCTTTAAACCAGGAGATGCTGTATGGGTGAAGGAGTGGAATGTCAACCTCTAAAACCCCTCTGGAGGGGCCCATTCACTGTCATTTTGTCTACCCCTACTGCAGTAAAGGTAGCCAAAATGGGTCCATGGATTCACCACAGCAGAGTGAAGCTAGCATCTCTAAACTGGGAGTGCATTCCTGATCATCAATGCCATGCAAGCTGACCATACAGAAGAAGCAATCTACAACTCCAGAGGCTCTGGGAGACTGCAGCCCGTCTTTAGTCACCCTAGAAGTGGACTAATTTATGCACAGCAGAAGCTTGAGGAATTGACAGTCCAGTGGAACAAACAGACTGTCCTTATCTTCTATATGTTTCCTTACTGTGATGCACTGTCACCCCTTGTTTCTCAATGTTGTTGTGATTCTTGCTCTACTTTTCACCATAGGATTGGCAGAGGCCACCTGGGCCAGCTGTGAGTATAGTAAGAGGTTTCTGTTAGCATTTACCTTCCTTTTGTGGATAGGATGCTTCGTTGGTATTGGTTGCTTCTAATCTGGACCTCTTTTGTAGACCTAGATTCCTCATCATGTGACCCACGTATTCGCATAACCAGCTCTGGTCAGGGAGTCACTTGGACCTTACTATACCATACCCATTTCTCATGCCAGAGAAAGATCCTGGGGACCTATATACACATTAAGACCACTTATTCTATCTTCCAGATAGTGTATTGACTGGTTTCAACCCACAGTATTCACTGAGCAAGAAGTCCAGAGCCACCCTCCAGGCAAGGGCAAAATGAACCAAAGGATACAACTCACTAACCTAAAACAACCAGTGTCAATACTTTTTGATGTGTGCTTAATCATAGTTGATGCCCAGTCAACCTTTGCCAATGCATGTGGAGGACTATCTCGGGAATGGAAATACAGGCTAAATGATAAGTACATGTGTGAACTGTTCTCAACTGGGGCCTGTTTTGGGTGTGCCTGGACTGCCCAGTCTTAATGTTCCTCCTGGAACTACATATCATGGGCCAGAGAGAAGACAAAACAGCACTCCTTCAAAAGGGGATGACTACACCAAATTGTCAGCTGGGGACCCCTAACCCAGTTAATTTTACTGGTCTTAACGTGGGAGACCCCGGATGGAGAGGTAGCTGGCAGATCGGGATATGTATCCATGGACAGGGCACAGACCCAGGAACTGTATTGTAGTTTAAGAGAGTTACTGTCACACATAATGCCATGACCCACCAGGTCTTTCATTCCTTTTATGCAGAAATGGAGAAGGATCTTCCTCCTGTCTCTGTCACAATGAAAAATCTGTTTCTGGCCCTAGCAGAGACTATAGCCCAGACTCTAAAGATCTCTTCTTGTTATTTATTTGGAGGAACAATGGCATTGGAGGCTAGCAAATTAGATCGCTGTGAACCTTATAATGGGACAGAATGCCCATTGGGGTTTGGCTCCTCAAAACCTCAATTATTAGGAAAAACTGTCTTGCCTTGTGGGGAAGGAAGTTCACTGTCTCTGTTGGAAGCTTAACATGCCTAGGCCAAAGATTTATAACTCAGCTGCCCAGGAAGCCCAATGGTAGGGGACCCCAGATCACCGTGAGCTAGATCCCCACCCCTTCTCTAACTTCCCTCATCTCCGAGAGGCCTGGGATAATGTTGACACAGCCATCAAATGGCAGGCCCTAGGTGGACTATACTGGATATGTGGAAGGACAGCCTATACAGAACTTCCTTCAGCAGGTCAGGGTCATGTGTGCTGGTAACTATTCATTGATCTTTCTTCCTGCTTCCACTTGCCAGAGGGGAAACATTTGGGAGTCCAAGTGTATGGGGACAGGAAGTCTCAAAGGAAATGATGTGCCCTGCAAACTGGCAATTGGAAAGATGCTGAATGGCCTCATGAGTGTATAATTCAATATTATGGCCCTGCCACCCGGGCAGAGGATGGGTCCTGGGTCTACCACACTCCCATTTACATGCTAAACTGCATAATCAGGCTGCAAGAAGTTGTAGAAATTATAACCAATAAAACTGCTAGAGTTCTTAACTTACTAGCCAAGCAGGAAACCAAAATGCTCAGTGCTGTCTACCAAAACCACTTGGTCTTGGATTACTTGCTTGCTCCTGAGGGAAGAATTTGTGGAAAGCTTAACCTGATCAACTGCTGCCCACAGACAGATGATGAAGGAAAAGTCATAGAGGTGATCACAGATCAAATGAGAAAGGTTGCTTATGTCCCAGTCCAGACCTGGAAAGGTTAGGACCCCAGGGAGTTATGTGGAAGATGGTTTTCAACTCTTGGGGGATTCAAAACCCTCACAAGTATTAGCCTCTTGATTTGGGGATCTTGATTAATCCTAGCTTTCCTAGGCCTTCTGGTTATACAGTCTATCTCCAACATCGTAGAGATAATGATCAAAAGGAAAACAGTTATGCATGTGATTATGTTATGGAAATATAAACCTCTGAACCAAGATGATACTCTTTGACCCCAAATAGGGGGTCTGAACATTAAAGCAGAGAATGTGGTAGAGCCCCTCCCTAAGGGATGTGGTGAAACCTCAAGACAAGGGAAGGCGACCTGGCTATGTGTGCATGCAAGACATTCCTCATGACTCTGTAACATAGACCACCCATTCAGACCATATGTTAACATACATGGGAGAAAAAGGAGCAAAAGTTGTACAAAAGGCTACATATACCTTAATGTGCTTGGGGATCAGGTTTTTTGGGTACAAACCCCACTGAGCCCATGCTGGCGTGAGGAATAAAGTTGCCTCCTGGACAAAAAGGCCTCGGTGTCTTGTTTCTCTGTGCATGAATCCTGCGACACTAGCACCTTCCTTATCACCATGGAACATGGAATACCTTGTAGGCTCTCATCCTGAATCATTCATCTGGTATATCTTCCAGCCTTAAATATATATCTACTAGAGTATGCTCATTCTCTAAAATCTTTTGATTCTTTCTTCCAGAGCCGTCTTTTATTCTTGCCAGTTATGGAATTTTTACATCACTTTTAGAAGATTCGTTTGGAGTCATCCTAACTTGTTGGAAACATCTCTTGAAATCCTTAACAGGTATTCAATCCCGTATCACAGGAAAGTGCTCACATATCAGTAAACTCCATTATCCAGTTCTAGGTTCTGCTCTTGTAAGTCTAGCTTCTTCAGAATCCTGCCCCATATGTTTTCTTCTGGCTCCAAATGCCACATGTTGGCTGTATCCTATAGCTCCTTCAGTACATAATCTTTTATCCCTTAGAAGATCCAGCAGTTCTGTGGCCAGGTTATGTAGTGATTTGACTCTAGCTTTTTTTCTGATGGCAAGCTGGAAAGGGAGGTGGAGGTAAATCCTGTGAGGCAGGGACTCTGAATTTTCTTCAGGGAAGGAGAAAACTCTGGCCTTGAACTGGGAGGAATGAGCCACTTCTTCCAGTGAAGAATGTGGAAAGGGAATCTGTGGTTCCAAGGTTTTTGTATGCATAGACCCAGATCCAGTCTCAGAATCCAATTCTTTCAAACTAAGTCTCCAACCTTTGCATAGCAGATTAGCTAAGGCGGACAAGTCAACCTTCTCTGGAATTCTGCTCTTAAAATTAAATCCTGGAAGGGAGCCTGGGTGGCTCAATCAGTTGGGTGTCTGATTTTGGCTCAGGTCATGATCTCACGGTTCATGAGTTCGAGCCCCGCATCAGGCTCTGTGTTGACATCTCAGAGCCTGGAGACTTCTTCTGATTCTGTGTCTTCCTCTCTCTCTGCCCCTCCCCAGACTCATGCTCTGTCTCTCTGCATCTCTCAAGAATGAATAAACGTTAAAAAATAATAATAATAAATCCTGGAAGGAAGCCTCAGTTTTCCTGCGTCAGGCTCAAGTCTCTTGATATGCTGCCAGTGAGTCCCTTTAGCTTTCATACTTCCCTTTCAGTTGGTGATTAATCATTCTCAATCATCTATTGTCTTTCTGCAATACACCCTGGGTACTAAGCAAAATCCATCAGATTACATGGGCATTATAATTAGTATTTACCAGATCTTATATTGCTGCTACCAGTACTCCCTTCCACCAGTTTCTGGTCCAGGATCATAACCTTGAAAGTTTTCACAAGTACATCATTATAGCTTGTTAGAGTTGATTATTACACCACCAAACCCTAGGACTTTTTATTGCCAGTGAGATGGCTAATTCAGCTCTAAAGCCCATTGAAGAGGTTTCCCCCAGCAACTTGGGCAAGTTCTGGTACCAATTGTCTTAGGTTGATTTCTCAAAAATAGACTTTCAGAAGGAGATTTGAGTGCAAGAATCCCCTGGGAATGATACCTATGGGATGCAAAATCACTAGGATTGGGCAGAAGGAAGATTTGGGCTATGATGCGCTTGCAACAAATACCTCAGCCAATTTCACTGGGAGCTCCGGATCTGGGACAAATCTTCACACATTCACCTCTGGTGACAGAGATGTCTGGTGGCAGACTTTTATAGGCCCTCACCACAAGGCATTGGCTGTAGGCTACCTCCAAGGAAGGGACATGACTTTGGGCTTGGTGATTTCTCTGCTGAGGACAACGTTCAGAGAAAAACTCAGCTGTGAGCAGCCAGTCACCAATGCTCCCAACAGCTCAGGGAAAGGATATCTTATATCTCATAAATTTAAGAAGATACTAAGATTTTAGGTTACTAAAAGGATTAGATAATTTAATTAACATAAAGTACTCACTAGTGTATAGGAAGCATTCAAGAAAATGTTATATCCCAACAAAATATGCTAGTGCTTTAGTAATAATACTAACTGTGACATACATGAGTTCAAACTGTATAGACTTAAATAGAGATGTGGTACTCCACATTGTATTAAGTAATCCTCATTACATTGTTTTAAATAATTCACCTTGTTACCTTAACAGTCCCTAAATAAATAGAAGTGACATTAATGAGGACCAACTCCAGAAGTTTCCTTTAAGAAAGTTTTTGCTACCATCTTGCCATATTATTTGGCAGGCATTAACAGAAGAGTATAGACTTACTTGGCCTAGAACTGCCATTCTATAGGACATTTCCAAGTCATAGTTTATAGATAAGGGTGCTTGTTCTGGATTCTAGGAGTAGTGAGAAAATTGAAGGAAAATGGAATAACTGACTCAAGCAAGAGATCAGTGTAAAGAGTTTGGGGCAACTGGGATGGATATTGAGGAGCAGTGGAAAAAATATTTATTGGCTATTATATAATAAAGAGAAGTAAAGCATTGGTATTTCAGGAATCAGGCTTGTTTGTGAATCCTGTGTCAGATTCTTAGATCTAAAGGTTATCTTAATTTGTGCAAGTTTAGAAAGTAACTGCTTCTCATGAATTGTTAAAGGAGCATAATAATCCTGCCTAGCTCATAGGTTTGTTGTAAGAATTAAATAAGACACAGTATTTAAAGTGCTTGGCAAAATGCTCATCGGTACATGGTGAGTATAAATATTTACTGGTTATTAGAATTATTATTAAGCATCTATAAGAGTAAGACCATCGACTCAAGCAATGGTGTTGATAATGATAATAAGTAATAGAGCATATAATTGAGAACTGCCTAACCTAATCTTTTTCCTCAAGGAAATCACCTCATATATATTAGGGTGCTTGAAACAGTCTCTGGACTTACCTTGATGAAAGTTCACAGTCAAGCTCTGTACTTAGACCTTGGGAGAAAGAAAATGGTACATATTTCAGATATAGAAAAATGTTTTAATGGTCTGCCTTTTAACCAATCCTTTCTAGCTCCTATGTTCCCTCTCTTGTTTGTCTCTTCCTTTAGCAAAGTGTTAAAGCCCTTTTCTTTTAATGACGGGCAGTAAAAGGGCACTGTGTTTCTGCAGGACCCAGCTAAAATCTGTTGACATTCAGCGAAAACTGGATAATCCATTCATTATTTATAGACCTGTTCACATAATGCAAGACGTTTCTTTTCCTTTTTTTAAACAAGCCACACAATAAAAATGTTTAATTAATGGCATGTGCAAGTCTTAAGCAAAGATTTACTTGTTTTGTGGATTTAGCAAATTCTTTCAGCCGCTTCCTCCCAGATGCTGACAAGCCTGTTTGTTTATATTCATTAGCTCTTTTAAAACCCAGCCAAGTATTAGGATTATTTTTGAAGAAGCTCAGGTAGTCTCTGAAGTAGGGGATATAGGTCTTCAGAATCTCACCTCCCACGTATAGACCCTTTATGAAACATCTGCTGGTCTTCAAAGGAGGTGTTAGATGAACTTGTCCCAGCTTACTGGAATATAGAGGAAAAAAAAGTTCCACATTAGATAGAAACTTTTATCACCTACCCACTTATAGACACCTCAAAAATGTGTTTTTAAAAAATCTTCCACTGGAGTGCCTGGCTGGCTTAGTGGTTATGTGTCTGACTCTTCTTGGTTTCGGCTCAGGTCTTGATCTCACAGTTTGTGAGTTTCAGCCCTGCACTAGGCTCTGGGCTGACAGTATTGAGTCTGCTTGGGATTCTCTGTCTCCCTCCCTCTCTGCCCCTCCCCCACTCTGTCTCTGTCTCTCTCTCTCTCTCTCTCTCTCTCTCTCTCTCTCTCTCTTAGTGGGATTGCACTGAATGTGTAGACTCCTTTGGGCAGTGTTGACATTTTAGCGTATTTGTTCTTCCAATCCAAGAACATGGAATATTTTTCCGTTTCTTTGTGTCTTCTTCATTTTCTTTCCCATGTTTTCTATACGTTTAAGGATACAGATATTTTACATCTTTGGTTAGGTTTATTCCTAGGTATTTTATTGTTCTTGGTGTAATTGTAAATAGGATTAATTTCTTGTATTCTCTTTCTGTTTCTTCATTGTTGCTGTATAGAAGTGCAACCTATTACTGTACAGTGATTTTTGTATCCTGAAACTTTGCTGAATTCATGTATCAGTTCTAGCAGCTTTTTGGTGGAGTCTTTTGGGTTTTCCACGTCATCTGCAGAAACTGAAAGTGAGAGTTCGTTTTTGCCATTTTGGATGTCATTTATTTCATTTTGTTTCTGACTGCTGAGGCTAGGACTTCCAACACTACGTTAAACAACAGTGATGAGAGTGGACATCTCTGCCATGTTCTTGACGTCAGGGGTAAAGCTCTCAGTTTTTCCCCATTGAGGATTTTATTAGCTGTGGGCTTTTTTCATGTATGTTTTTTATGATGTTAAAGTATGTTCCCTTCTATACTGACTTTCTTGAGGGTTTTTATTAAGAAAGGATGCTTTATTTTGTCAGATCCTTCTTCTGCATCTATTGACAGGATCATTTGGTTCTTATCCTTCCTTCTATTAATGTGATATATCACATTGATTGATTTGCAAATATTGACCCAGCCCTGCAGCCCAGGAATGAATCCCACTTGATCATGGTGAATAATTCTTCTAATGTACTGTTGAATTTGATTTGCTAGTATTTGTTGAGAATTTTTACATCCATGTTCATCATGGATATTGGCCTGTAATTCTCCTTTTTAGTGGGGTTTCTGTTTGGTTTGGGAATCAAGATGATGCTGGCTTCATAGAATAAGTCCAGAAGCTTTCCTTCCGTTTCTATTTTTTTTTGGAACAGCTTGAGAAGGATAGGTAATAAACCTGCTTTAAATGTCTGGTATAATTCCCTGGGGAAGCCATCTGGCCCAGGATTCTTATTTGTTGGGAGACTTTTAAAAACTCATTCCATTTCTTCACTGGTTCTGGGTCTGTTTAAATTTTCTATTTCTTCCCAGTTGAGTTTTGGTAGTGTGTGGGTGTCTAGGAATTTGTCCATTTCTTCCAGGTTGTCCATTTGTTGATATAAAATTCTTCATAATATTTTTTAATAATTGTTTCTATTTCTGTGGTGTTGGTTGTGATCTCTCCTCTTTCATTCGTAATTTTACCTATTTGAGTTCTCTCCTTTCTTTCTGAGAAGTCTGGCTAGGGGTTCATCAATTTTGCTTATTTAAAAAAAAACAGCTCTTAGATTCATCTGTTCTACTGTTTTTGTTGTTGTTTTTGTTTTTGTTTTATTTTTTGTTTTGTATTCTAGATTGTTTATTTCCGCTCTAATCTTTATTATTTCTCTTCTGCTGGCTTTGGGGTTTTCTTTGCTGTTTTGCTTCTAGTTCCTTCAGGTGTGTGGTTAGGTTTTATGTTTTGTTTTTCTTGTTTCTTGAGATAGGCCTGGATTGCAACATATTTTCCTCTTAGGACTACCTTTGCTGCATCCCAAAGAGTTTGGACTGTTGTCTTTTCATTTTCGTTTGTTACCATACATTTGTAATTTCTTCTCTAGTTAAAGAATGGGCCTGGTTGACCAATTCATTCTTTAGTAGTATTTCCAAACTTTTTCCTGTGGTTGACTTCAAGTTTCATAGTGTTGTGGTCTGAAAATATGCATAGTATGATCTCAGTTCTTGTATATTTATTGAGGGCTGTTTTTTAACCCAGTATGTGATCTATTCTTGAGAATGTTCTATGTGCACTTGAGAAAAATGTATATTCTGCTGCTTTTGGATGAAAAGTTCTGAATATATCTGTCAAGTCCATCTGGTTCAGTGTATCACTCAAGACCATTCTTTCTTTATTGATTTTCTGTCTAGCTGATCTGTCCATTGTTGTAATTGGAATATTAAAGTCCCCTGCAATTACCATATTCTTATCAATAAGATTGCTTATATTTGATATTACTTGATTTATATATTTTGGTTCCTCAAGTTGGGGGCATAAACATTTACAATTATTAACTCTTCTTGATGGATAGACCCTATAATTATGATATAATGCCCTTCTTCTTCTTATAATGCTGGATAAAGGGTTCTTGGCTGCATATTTTTCCTATTCAGCACATTGAATATTTCCTGCCAGTCCCTTCTCACCTGCCAAGTTTCAGTGGACAGGTATGCTACCACACTTATGTGTCTACCATTGTAGGTTAATGCTCATTTGTCCCTAGCTGCTTTCAGAATTCTCTTTATCTTTGTATTTTGCCAGTTTCACTATGATGTGTCATAGTGAAGACCTATTATTTTTGAATCTGAAAGTTTTCTTTTCCTCCTGGATTTGGATGTCTGCTTCCTTCCCCAGATTAGGGAAGTTCTCAGCTGTAATTTGTGCAAGTATACCTTCTGCCCCTTTCTCTCTCTCTTCTTCTTATGGAACTCCTATGATATGAATATTATTATCTTTCATTGAATCACTTAGTTTTCTAATTCTTTCCTTGTGGTCTAGTATTTTTTTTATGTTTTTCTTGGCTTCATCATCTTCCATAATTTTATCTTCTATTTCACTTAATCTCCCCTCTGCTTCTTCCATCCTTGCTGTCACTGCATCTAGCTTATTTTGCACCTCATTTACAACATTTCTTAATTCGTTGTGACTATTTCTTAGTTCCTTGATCTCTGCAGCAATAGATTCTCTGCTGTCTTCTATGCTTTTTTCAAGCCCAGCTATTAATCTTATGACTATTGTACTAAATTCTGTTTTAAATTTTTTAATATTTATTTATTTTTAAGAGAGGGACAGACAGAGACAGAGCATGAACAGGGGAGGGGAAGACAGAGAGGGAGACACAGAATCTGAAGCAGGCTCCAAGCTCTGAGCTTTCACACAGAGCTCGATGCAGGGCTTGAACCCACAAACCACGAGATCATGACCTGAGCCAAAGTCAGACACTAAACTGACTGAGCCACCCAGGCACCCCTATTATTCTAAATTCAGATCAGATGCATTGTTTATATCTGTTTTGAGCAGTTCTTTAGCTGTAATTCCTTCCTGGAATTTCTTTTGAGGATAATTGTTTTGTTTCATCATTTTGGATAGTTTTCTGTCCTTTATGTGCTTTAGTAGCTTGTTATGTGTCCTGAAGCTGCAAGCAGTACTATATTAAAAAGGGGTTATACATTCTCTATGGCCTGGACTTTTAGGAGATGCTTTTGCAGTGTGTTGCATGAGCTCTGTTGTTGTGATGCTGGTTGTTTTATCTCCCTACTCATAGTGGTGGTTTGGACCTTCGACCAGGTGTGCTTTGATTTGTTTGTCAAAATAACCCTGAAAAAATTTAAAAAGGGGGTGGTGGTGGAAGAAGCCTTATCCCATACAAAGAAGTTACAAGGGATGGGGAAAAAAAAGAAAAAGAAAAAAATTGACCAGGCAGAGAATCAGAGTAACTATATGGGTTATGCCAGAGGGACAGAGGAAAATAAAGAAGGAGATACAGAAGAGGTGTAAAAAGAATAGATTAAAAATGTCTGTTTAAAAAACCAACAACCAGAGAGAGAGAGAGAGAGGAATTGACCAAGAAAAAAATCAGAAAATGCAAAACTGTTGGACCGATATCTGATGGTACCTTGAAACCGGTGGCTGCACTGGTCTGGAGGAGAGGCCATCTGGTTTGGTCAGTGTCAATCATGCTCTGGTAGATACACAATTATCAAGCATGGAGGGGCTTGGTTTGTTGTAGGCTGGTGTTGCCTCTACTGTGGGGATGCTGTCCTGTTTCCTGAAGCCCTGAGCTACAGAGCCCAAGGTTGTCTCACCCTCCCCTCCAGGTGCATGTACAGGGTGACAGACCCTAGTCCAGAGATGACCCACAACTCTAGATCATGTTAAAAACTGGTTCTTTCTCCTTTTTTTCCAATCCCCGGTCTGTGTTTTTTCTCTTGTACAAATACAATCCTACACTTCCACAGCCTCAGCCTCTCTTTTTCTTCCTTTGGTCTCTCCACAGAAGGCGATCCCTCCTATCCATGCCTATGCCACCTGTTTCATCTTTCCCAATTCATATTCACGCACCTATGGCCTGCCAAGTTGTCCACATGGCCCCTGGAGATGTTTCTGTCATTTGTAGTCCACATTCCTGGAATTCCAAGTCTTCTGGCCTCAACATTGCTGTGTTTGAGGGACAAGGGAAATTTGAGTCCCCCTACTTCTTCACCATGTTGACTTTTCTCCGTACCATTAGAGAAGTGTTTTGAAATCCTTGAACAGAAAATACTCTTAAATAAGTGCATGGAATACTGGCACAATTACAATGATTTCTGGATGCCACTCTGCTGCAAATATGCCATTAGATCACCAGATTATTATAAAAGGGTATAACTCAGGAACAGCCAGATGAAAGAGATGTACAGAGTGAGATAGGGAGAAAGGACAGGGAGTATCCATGCCCTCTCCATGGTGCACTCCCAATAATTAACTTTAAATATTTCAGTTCACATATCAACATTTTATGTTTACCAATTATTCCCATTGTCTCAAAAATTACAGGCCTACACATTTGTAGGTGGGCAATCTAAAGCCAGTTGGTTATTGGGATAAGATTCCCAACAGTTTTGTACTGTAGAGGGAAATATGATGACACTATCAGAAAGATAGGATCTCAGATATCATCATGTCTTTATAGGTGGGGCTTCAAATAAGAAATGAAAGATCCTGTCATAGCTCACTTTTGGATCTTTCTTATTGAATTTATGTTGCTGTGTTCTCATAACTCCTTTTTTGTACATTGATATTCTTTGAAACCTCTACCTTCCTAACTCAACATTTTAGCAACCAAGTTAACTTCCCTGCTTAAGTTCCTAGAGTACCTGAAAGCCACAAGAGTTCATTTTTATTAACATCTTCCTCTTCCATACAACAACAGATTTATTTTCAATAATAATCATGAAATGAAAAAAAATAGCCAGGAATAATATCAGCTAGAAGGGGGGAAGAAAATGAAAACTGGAATTTTCTTTTATTAAGATTCATATATGTAATCATGCTAGTTAACAAATAAAAATGGTATAGTGTTAAAATAGAAAAAAGATTAATAACAATTTTAAGTACATTAGTTTATGGTTTTAGAAAAAGGGGGAAAATGTATACCTACATATTGGACACAGTAATGAAAAATAACATGACAGTTTCTGGTTTTACACCTTACCTTCTATAAATTAGTAAATAGTCTCGTCCAAATTGATCCATTTCACACATTCTTATTCAGTAGACAATATAGCCAGACTTGTCAATCTCAACCAGTCTTTACTGATAGTTGAAGAACACATTTTTTTAAATTTTAGTTTCAAAAGTGTCTTTCACATGAAGCAATAGACAAATAATTTTTTTATCAATAATCACTTTATTTTTATATATATATATATGAAATTTATTGTCAAATTGGTTTCCATACAACACCCAGTGCTCATCCCAAAAGGTGCCCTCCTCAATACCCATCACCCACCCTCTCCTCCCTCCCACCCCCCATCAACCCTGAGTTTGTTCTCAGTTTTTAACAGTCTCTTATGCTTTGGCTCTCTCCCACTCTAACCTCTTTTTTTTTTTTCCTTCCCCTCCCCCATGGGTTCCTGTTGAGTTTCTCAGGATCCACATAAGAGTGAAACCATATGGTATCTGTCTTTCTCTGTATGGCTTATTTCACTTAGCATCAATAGACAAATAATTAAGAAAAATCTTGGGGGTATCAGATGTCTCAGTCCATTAAGCATCTGACTCTTGATTTCATCTAAGATTATGATCTCACAATTCCTGAGTTTGAGCCCTGTGTCAGGCTCTGAGACAACAATGTAGAGCCTGTGTGGGATTCTCTCTCGCTTTCTCTCTCTGCTCCTACAACTCTCTCTGTCTTTCTCTATCAATAAATATATGACAATTAAAAAAAGTCATAAACTCCAGGATAAGTTTGCCAGGGTCATAAAAAGATTCCATTTCATAATAAATACCAGAAAGTATCATAATTGCCATTTCTTTTTCTTTCAAATTTATTTTCAGCTTTTTAATTATTTTTTTAGTAGAGAAATTTTGAACACATACAGAAAATTTCCAAGTGGTCAAATACAAAGACATAAAGTAACTCAAGTTCTATATCTTGGTCTTTATAATCTCTGCACTATTATTATTTTGAATGTGCTTTTTTAAATGCTGAACTAAACAGTGCCATAGAGCTCAGAGATGTACTGTGCCTGCAGCAGTCTTAAATTATCCTGAACATTAAAAAATACAGAAAAAAATGTGTGTAGGTTAGTGTGATTACCTTCCATGTAGAACACAATGTTTATTAAAGAATAAGTAGTAAATACAAACTAATTTGGATGTTATGCCTATATTTTAAATAGAGTGATAACTGGAACAATTGTTTAAAACTTAGACTAACAAAATATATATATTTTTTCCTACGAAGAAGTATTTTATCACTGACATTGTTTACAATTACTAGTTCACAGTGATTATAGAAGGTAGATTGAGAGATTCTACTACACACCTATGAGAATGGCCAAAACTCAGAACAGTGACACCACCAAATCTGATGGGAGAATGGGCCACAGGAATTCACTTTCATTGCTGTAGGAATGCAAAATGGGATGCTTTGGAAAACAGCTTGGCAGTTTCTTATAAAACTAAACATACTCTAGGGGCGCCTGGATGGCTCAGTCAGTTGAGTGGCCAACTTCGTCTCAGGTCATGAGCTCGAGGTTCATGAGTTCGAGCCCCACGTCAGGCTCTGTGCTGACAGCTCAGAGCCTGGGACCTGCTTCAGATTCTGTGTCTCCCTCCTTCTCTGCCCCTACACTGCTCATACTCTGTGTCTCCCGGTGTCTCTCCAAAATAAATAAATGTTAAAAAATTAAAAAAAAAAAACTAAAAACTAAACATACTCTAACCATACCATCCAGCCATCATGCTCCTTAGTATTTATTCAAAGGAGTTGAAAACTCATGTCCATACAAAAACTTGCACAGATATGTTTATAGCAGCTTTATTCATAATTTCCCAAATTTGGAAGCAGCCAAGATGTCCTTCAGTGGTGAATGGATAAATAAACAATAGAATATTACTCAGTACAAAAAATAAATGAGCTATTAAGTCATGAACAGACAGAGTGGAACTTTAAATTCATATTGCTAAGTGAAGAGCCAATCTGAAAAGACTACATACTGTATGATTCAAATTATATGGCATGCTGGAAAACATAAAACTACAGAGATAGTATGAAAGTTTAGTGGTTGTCAGGGATGTGGTGAGGGTTGAATAGACAGCACAGAAGGTTTTTAGGGCAGTGAAAAGTTCCATGTGATAATCATAATGATGGGTAGATCTTTATATATTTTTCCAAACCCATGGAATACAACACCCAGAGTGAACTGTAATAGGAACTATGGGATTTGGATGATTATGATGTGTCAATGTAGGTTTATTAGTTGTAACAAATGCATCACTCTGGTGGGGGATGCTGATAATAGGGAAGGCTGTGTATTTGGGGGGGTAGGAGGTATATGGAAAATCTCTATACCTTCCCCTCAGCTGAGGTGTGGAAATAAAACCTCTCTAAAAAATAAACCCTTAGTTAAAAAAAAGTAGGCTAACATTATTTGGTAATATTATTGTTTTTAAATTATCAAAAGACAATATCCTCCACCCCCATTTTTGTCTGCACTGGGATGGACCTCTGCTACCACTTGCCCTTATACCCAGCTACTGCCCTGCTTCTTTCTGGAGTTTCATTGCTCACCATCTCAGAACAATTTCCTGCAAGCTTAATGATTCTGTATCACAAATACAGCAGAGCTAATACAATCTATTCTAAACCATTCTCTTCATTTTCTGATAAATTTGTCAAACCAAGTAACCATGGAAGAGGACTGTGGGCAATTTTATTTTTTTTTAAAGAATGAAAAAAATATGCCTGAAAGCAGTAGAAAGTAGATGAGACTCAACAATAAATCAGAGAGACTGAACTGCCCCAGCTAATTCAGTCAGAAAGGAGTAAACAACTGCAGAGTCTTGATTCAGACTATTACCTTTAATGCATTAGGAAAAAGAGACAGAAGAGAGAAAATGACTAAGTAATACATGTGAATTTCACACTTCACACTTTGTCACTTAGCATAGCGTCTGCCTTGCTCCTATCATCCTGCACTGATACAACATCTGAACAATAGAGAGAGGCAGGAATAATGGGCTCCTTTTGGGAGAAATTAATTCAATGAGACATAGATAAGCGCACTCTTCTAAAAGCGAGACTCAAAAGCAAATGTGTAGAAAACAACTTGAGCTAGAAGGGGCAGCAGAAAGGCAAACATTGGGTGGGAAAAAGAATTTGAGTCCTTGAACCGTGAATTCACTGCTTGCATCCATTTACTCCTTTCAACAAAATATATTAATAATTTATTAATGTCAAGTATTGTTCCAGGTGATGAAAAATACAAGCGTAAGCTAATCTCTATGATCTGTGCTCTGACCCACTGATGAATTCAAATTGTCACATTTACACAAAATACCAAATCTCCATATTCTGTACCTCTAGATGTCTGATTCGGAAGCAGTCCAGTTTTCCCAAGGAACCTCCTCCTCTATTTTTCTGTCTAGATATCTCTGGGATGGAATGGCCATGGAGGATTGTCTGCCGTTACAAAGTCTGTTTTCCTGGAGGATTAGGCAAAGTTCAGATCATAAATGCTTTTCACACCATGCAAAGGAGTCTGGAATACTTAGGCAAAGGGGAACCACTGAAAGATTTTTAACCCACAGCAGTAACAGAGAGATCTATGTTTTTTAAGAATTTAACATTGGTGTAGTAGGTTGAACGGTGACACAGCACCCCATTCCAAAGAAAAAATAAATATATGTCCACATCAAATCCCTAGGATCTGTGAATGTGATCTTATTTGGAAAAAAGACTCTTTGCAGATGTAATTAAGTTGAGGATCTTGAGAGGAGTTTTTTCTGTATTATCTGGGTAGGTACTAAATCTAATGACAAAAGTCATTATAAGAGACAGAGGAGAACAGACACATACAAGAGAAGTCAATGTGAAGGCATATCAGAGAGATATGGCTACAAGCCAAGGGGGTCAGCAACCTGAAAAATCTGTAAGAGGTAAAGAAGGGATTCTCTCCTAGTGTCCCAGATGGAATGTAAGGTTGCCAACACCTTGACTTCTGACCTCCAGAACTGTCAGTGAGTAAATTCATCTTGTCTTAAACCACCAGTTTGTGGTAATTTGTTATGGCAGCCACAGGAAACCAATGCAACTGGTGGCAACATTACGGCTATGTTTTATATAGGAGTATGGTCAAGGACAGTCTGTAATGGAAGACACTATTACTACAGAGCATACTTAAAAGAATATAAGCCAAAAGTTTAACTTTGGATGATGGACCTCTATATAACTTTTATTTTCCTCTTTATTTTTATTTATGTTTTCTCATTTTTATAGAACTATATGCACAAATTACTATAGCTAAATACAGAAAAAAAATAAGCCAATTGAGATAATAAGGACTTGAACCAAGGCAGAGAAGGCAGCACTGAGAAGAGGAAATATTCTCTATCTATCTCTCTAGCTATCTGTCTGTTTGTCTATCTAGTATTTTTTGAGGGCTCACTAGGTGTGATTTCAGGCTTTGTACAGACAACAGTGGACAGTACAAAGAAAAACATAGATCTCTGCCTTATGGATCTTACATTCAAGTAGAGAAACCCCTAGAGAGTTTTTAGCAGAGGCGTAGGTGACTTGGTTTTAAAAGGATCACTCTGGATGCTGTGTACAGTGACTGTTAAGAATAAAATGAAAGTAGGGAGAACAGGTTGGTGGCTGAATTCTTATTATAGTCAGTGGCTTGTGCTAGGACATGACCTAGGAGGTCAGGGTTTCTTCCTGTTACTGGCTTGAATAGAGTCTAAGGGAATAATGAAATCTCCTTAATACTTTCAAGGCATGTGGTTACAGTGAGGTTGCAAGCATGAGGGTTGAGGAGGGTTCTTCAACCGTGTCCCAGCTTTTCACTGGTGCATATGGAAGCTTGGAGGCTAGGGTGTTAAGAGTCAGTCTTTTGAGGACTTCGGACTCTCTCTTGAATCCTATTCATGGAGTAGCCCTGTTGCTCAAAATGAAGTGATCTAGTGCAGCTAAAACAGGAAGGAAGACCTCACTGATGTGTAGCATCTCTGCATCTGGTCCTACTCCTCCACTCCATTTCTGAGGACTATGACCAAGGCACGTGACTTGCAGAAACTATTCCCATTGGGCCGCATCTCTTTTTACACGATAATATGTTGTAATGAATTAAGTGGTTAGAAATGACTTAATGTGTTGTTCTTAGGTTGGGGACTATCCCCAACTGCTTCCTAACAAAATAAACACAGGAAAATCACTTGCGATATTTATGTGGTTGATTATCAGGCTATACTAGGGAAACAACTTGAATTACTGGAATTGTCCAGCCAGCTGACAGTACTGTTCACTGAGTTAGCCAATGAAAAAATATCAGCTGCCCTCTTTCCTCAAAAATAATGATATAATTGAGAAGTCCACTGGTTCCACACAAACTTTTCCCCGCACAAAGCTTTGTCATTACCCGAGCTCCACACCAAAAAAGCTTTGCCATGGACTAAAGCTTAGTCCAATTCCTTGAACGGTGCAAGGAAATTAAAACCCTACGTAGAATGTTAAAAAGTGAGACTGAGGTGTTTAATTTTTAATTGAGAACTAGAAACAAAATAAACTAATCAAATAGGTAATGCAAATGCCTCAAGCAGCAGGGAAAGAAGTTTTGGGCTTAGACTCAGTTGCGGGTCCTTTGGGAAGCCCACACAAGAAGGGTAGATGAGGTAAATATTACAATACTTTCAGTTTCTACAAACCACCACCATACTTTATGCAGAAGCGTATTTTATTATGCAAATATTCTCACCCCAACTTGCTTTATAATGATTTCAAATGCCATCAACCTTTTGAAGTCTTTTTAAAATCCCAGCTCCCTTGAGCACACTATTACAAGGTGTGCTGGTGGGATTACATGCACCTTCTATCACTGTCTCTTCAGGACTTCAGATCATCCCAAATTTTAAGAGGACTCCAGTTATCCCCTAACATCTATATTTAGGATATATATTTTAGTCATTGTGAAAAGCAATTAAATTGAATTAAAGCTTTGTTTCTGAGAGAAGAAAGTCTTAGAGCTTGCTTCACAAAGAAAGAAATAGAAGCCATGTCCTGGATAGAAGGATAAAAGCAATCAAGAGATTCTGCATCCACAGGAAGGAAGAATATTTTGACAAAACTCATTAAGAGCATAAATACAGCCTAGGTCAAGGGATTAGATTAGGGTCCAACAGGCTACAGTCTGAAGAGATTGGCTAAGGGATTAGAGTACCTGTGTGACTCAAAGCTCAGGGTCATGGAAATTAATTTAAAGGGGGAGGGTATAGAATCTTCTATTTCTTTCTTATTTTTAGAGAGAATGAGTGAGAGCAAACAGGAGAGAGGGGCAGAAAGAGAGAGAGGGAGGGAGGGAGGGGAGAGTGGGAGGGTGGGAGAGAGACAGAGACAGAGACAGAGAGAAAGAGGGAATCTTGCAGGCTCCACACTCAAGAGCTCAACACAGGGCATGATCTCATGACCCTGAGATCATGTCCTGAGCCAAAATCAAGAGTCAGATGCTTAACAGACTGAGCCACCAGGCACCCCACAATCTTCTATTTTTGAATCTTGGACTTAGCTGGCTCTTCTACTAATTATGGAATCGGTGTGGAAAATGCATCCTTAATTTAATTGACACCAACATATATGGATCTAGTCTCATTGAGCCTCGTATTCAATTAGGATGATTCTCTTAATGCAGGGTGTTTATAAGAGGAAAGCATAACACCTTCTCCACATTCCTCAAATAATACCTCTTCCTGTGTGTTGTACCTCCCTCTGTGTTAATGGCTTTCTACTACACTTTGTAATTTGACAGATATTATAGTCTCTTATTAGACAGTAGAAACTTACACATTCTACTTATGTTTGTATCCAACAAAGCATCTGATACACTGTTTTGCACATAGTAGGGACTCAGGTTGTATCTGTAATATTGAAAGAGAAAAGGAAAACAAGGATGAGGAAATAAAACCATGCTTCCACAAAAACTATACAATGAATGTATCTCTAAATTACTTGAGTGATGCAGATAAGTTTAACAGTAAAGCTTTGTTTAGAAACACCTGCTTTCTATTTGTCCTTTAACCCTTAGGTCAGAAAACTCTCTTTAATATGTACTCCATTTTTATTTCTATTTAGGATAGTTTGATAATCAAGCTATGATTATATATGCCCAACATCAGTTCCTCTCTGGCAGATGTGTGATTCATTCCAATCATCTTAACTCCTTATGCAGATGTTCCTACATTATTCCATTTTCTTAATTACATAGTCTCAAAGGGCTACACCTGTGAGGGGATTCAATCCACAAATCTATGGAGTTTAAAGAGAACTACCTTTCCCTGAGGTCTTCTCCCCGAATGTTAGGAAATGTAACTGATTATTTTAACAAGCAGAATTTCTTCCCCCTCAAGTCATGACCTGGTTATATCAGATAAATTCAAAGCTTCTGGGCAAGCACCTTAAGGCCATATCTTTTTTTCCTCTCACAAGTTTTTGGCTGCTTGCCTTCACACTGCAAGCTGGCAGACTTCATCCTTTAAAAGCTTAATTACCTGAAAACCCACTGGGCACTTAGAATACCTATAGTTCTCAGCCCTAGAGCTTGAGGACGGATGGAATAAAAATCTAATGCACTTGACCTTCTCACCTCCTGCTCATCGTCCATGCTCCTATTACACCCACTCAAATCCTCACTGAGGCCAGAAGTACTAAGGACTTAGAGACAGATGTTTCTAGAAAAGCTACTGTGCCTCTCAAAGACAATTAGGCCCCCTAGGTCACTGGTCGTCAAAAACATCATCCCCATACCTACGCTAGCAACCTCAGGAGCATCAGGGTGTGGGGAAATAGGTTCTACTTACATAAATGGAGTACAAAAAAGGTTAGGGTGGAAAGGTGTCACCATGGGGCGAAAGCACCCCAGGTTAGCTAGTGAGATATTATAATGGGGTCACGAGTAGCTTGTTATATCACCTGCAGGACATTACTTTCCATCTGGAGCCAGTGTACCTTGATCACAAACTCCACTTGCCCCCAGTCCTTTTGCTTTCACACAAGTTAATGATTGCTCTCTGATTGTTTTCTCCATGTTCACATGTGTAATATCTTGTTTTCTTCACGTTCACCACGTGGGTAATATTTGTGAGCTCAGTAAATTCGGAGAGGAAACCCCTTTGTGGGACTCTTATCTCCTCCCGGATATTAGCCTCTCGTACTCAATTCTGTGGCAGCTCTCTTGCTCGACAAGAAAGAACTCCAGACTCCTAGTCTGTAACGCCAGGGAATTTGTTGAAATGAACTTCTCGGGTCTTAGTCTAGACCTCCTTAATCAGAAACTCTGGGGGTGGAATCCAGCACCCTGTGTTTTAACAAGCCCTTCCGGTGATTCTGATACTTTCTTCAGTTTGAGAACCCCTGCACTGGGTAATTGAACCAATGGCATTTGGCTATAACTGTGGAGTTACTATTTGTAACACCATGGGGCTCTCAACTAACCTCAGTCTCAGGAATTGCAGAAGTTGGGGAGCTCATTTCAAAGCAAAGACTCTCAACTTGGAAAGTGCTTGGATAGCTGGCTGGGTGCATTTGGAAATAAAGGAACATGGTTCTCTCATGTGGCCCAAGGAAGCTGAAGAAAATCAGAAATTCAGAAGATTCAGAATGTGAGTTTTTAAAACTTGGGGCTGGCAAAGATGGGACGGAGCATCACAATTACTCTATACTTTTAGACTTGACTATCTGCACTATTATTTTCTTCCTTTCATTTTATCACATAGGTTTTGCTTTTCAGTGTTCCTCTCATTGAGGATGATGCAAAACAAGGATTTTTGAAGTCCTGTGTGTAAAGTGCAAATAAAAAATACACATCTCAAAAAGCAAGTCCCAATAGATGCAAAACAAAGCATTTGACAAATACAGCACCTTTTCTTGAGAAAAACTATCAAGAACTCAGGGATAGAAGGAAGCTACCTCAAAATCATAAAACCATATACAAAAGACCCAGAGCTAATATCCTCAATTGGGAAAAACAGCTTTCTCCTAAGGTCAGCAACGCAACAGGGATGTCTACTCTAACCACTGTATTTCAGCATAGTGCTGGAAGTCCTAACCTCGGTAATCAGACAACAAAAAGAAAGAAAAGGCATTCATAGTGGCAAAGAAGAAGTCAAGCTTTCACTCTTGGCAGAAGAGTGAAAGAGAATTTCTTTCCTCGATGTATATATATCTCAATCTCCATCTCTCTCTCTCTCTCTCTCTCTCTCTCTCTCTCTCTCTGTGTGTGTGTGTATACACACACACACACACTCGGTGTTGTGGGGGGTGTAATTTGACCTAAAAATACATAGTTTCATCTCTGAGATTTTCTTAATGGATAAATTAAACACCTAATATAATGCTAATTTCAATGGGTTATTAGGATGATCTAAAAACACAAACTGTTCCACTATGAAAGTATTGTGCCAATGTAAAGAACCGGAGGGAATCTGCTGATTTCTTAACATTTTCCTCTGTGATCCATTACAGGCCATGTCCCCCATCAGTGTCCACTCTCTGCTTGCTCAATCCCAACCCCCACCCACTTTTGTCTCTCAGGTTGAACTAGTTTTAAGGAGAGGAGACACAACTGCCAGCAGCTGAAAGAGAGGTGTGGGGTTTGGGACTATTTTATCACAAGCCCATACCCAGCAAAGTTTTTAATTTTTAGTGTTCATTGAGGTGTAACTGGCATAACATGATAGTAGTTTTAGGTGTACCACACAAGGATTCACTCACTATTTGTATACATTATGGAATGATCACCTTAACAAAGCAACCGGACATCCCTTATTCTACTTAGTTATTTTTTCTTCCTTGTGATAAGAACTTTTAAGATCTATTCTGTTAGTAACTTAAATGTACAACACGGTACTATTAACTGTAGTTATCATGCTCTACGTTACTTCCTCACAACTTACTTTAGAACTGCAAATTTGTGCCTTTTGACCACTTTCCCCCATTTCTTTCACACCCCCACTCCCTGATTCTGGCAACTATCAATCTGTTGTCTGTATCTGGGTTTGCATTTGAAGATTTTACATAGGAGATCATAAGGTATTTTTCTCTGCATATAGCCTGGTGCTCTCAAGATCCATCCCTCTTCTGGCAAATGCAAGATCTCTTTATGAATATATGTGTTGATATATAAATCATTCTTTATCCATCCATCGTTGGACACTTAGGTTGTTTCCATACTTGGCTATTGTAATAATGCTGCAGTGTCCATGGGTGTATGTATTTTTTCCAATTAGTGTTTTCACTTTATTTTAGATAAATAGCCAGAAAGAGAAATTTCTCCATCATATGATGGTTCTATTTTTAATTTTTAGAGGAACCTCCATACTGTTTTCCATAATGGCTGCCCAATTTCCATTCCCATTAGCAATGCAGTAGAATTTTCTTTTCTCCACATTATCACCAACACATTTCTTTTGTTGACAGCCTTTCTAACAAGTGTAAGGTGGTATCCAGTGGTTTTATTTGCATTTCCCTGATCATTAGTGATGTTTAGCATTTTTTCATGTACCTGTTGATATCTCTTCTTTAGAAAAAAAAAAGTCTATTCAGATGATCTGTCCATTTTTTAACCAGCCTGTTTTTTATTACTGTTGAGCTATAGGAGTTTTGATATCTCTTGAGTGTTAGCCCCTTATCAGATACATGATTTGCAAATATTTTCAACCATTTGGTGGGTTGCCTTTTCATTGTGTTGGTCTTCTTTGATGTGCAGAAGCTTTTTGGTTTGACTGAGACCCACATGTTTCATTGTGCTTTTGTTGGTTTTGCTTGTGGTGAAAAATCCAAAAAAAATGTTGCCAAGATCATTGTTGAGGAGGTTACTGCCTATATTTTCTGGGAGTTTTACAGTTGGAGGGTTTATGTTTGATCAGTTGATGAATTTGTGTATCCTGTTTGCTCAGAAGCCATGCTAATCTTCTCTGTATTGTTGTAATCTTAGTACATGTGCTGCCCAAGTGAGGACAGCCAAGTTTCTTTTACCATTTCAATGTATGTATGTGCTTATTTATCTATGCCTATTGGGGGCAGTAGGGATTACAGATACAAATTAATGTACTGAATGTGTTGCTAAACAAGAAATATTCTACCTTGTTGGAATAAATAGGTATCAGCTTGTAAAACTGCCTAATCCTAGAAGTGTTGAGTTAAGGTCACAGCATAAGCTATGGGCTTCTTGGGATTTATCCAAATGTACATTTGCCCCCAAAGAGAGCTTTAGATTGACGTCATCCTCTGCTAGTCAAACTTAACATTTAAACTGTGATCATAGCTACCTCTCTTTAACCTCAGAGCTAGAATGGAGACTTACTTTTCTAAAGACCATGTTTCCCCCAAACACATACTTGTATGCTTGTCTACAGAACAATGTGTGGGATATCCTTTCTGAGAACAGTGTGGGGGGATAGGTTAAACATCCAAGCACTGTCTGTGGGGTGGGCCTCTGGACCTGGCATTTCAAGGGTCCAAGCCCCCAGTTTGGGGCCAAGCCAAAAGAAACCACCTCCTAAATCCATCATGGAGACTGTAGTGACCATGAGGTACTGGCTCCATCATCCCCAGATATTACTCCAGCTGTTTTCCATTCAAAATGTGGTTCTGAGTAGACCGAGGAAAACATGGGATGAGGCTGTGCTCAGAATCAATTACATATTCAAATTGCTTGTATTTAAAAACCCCTAAAAACAGTAATGGTTTATTCAGCTGGTGACTTTATGGCATGCTTCTCCTCACAGTCTAAGGTTTTCTCTTTAACTGGTAAGTCAGGGACAATTTTCCTTGCAGGTCTGGCTGGCTGCTAGAAGGGGGAGGGGCTCCAGGATGGGAAAATGAAGAACATGGATCTTGGTGGAAGCTTCACTCCCTTTGTGGCAGATGGTCTACAAATCTCCAGTCCTTTGGAGTACATAAAACAGGGCTCTGAGGAACAAGTAGGCGTTAATTTAGGATCTAGGAAGAAAAGGGTGAGTTTTCACATGGTGAAGCTTGCCTCAAATCCACCAGCTAAAACACTATCTCAAAGAGAAATGCAGGTTATGACTTGTATGTTCATAGAAAGGAAAAGACATAAGAAAGCAATGTAGCATAACCCTGATTTAGCTCTGCCACTTAGCTCTTTCCAAATGGCATTTTTTCCTACTTTCCATGATTTATAAACTTAAAGGTGCACTTTAATGTCCTTGAATAGACTTTCAACCTTCATCTGGAGGTGGTTGACCTCTGCTGAGCAGGGCTGTTCTTCTGAGTCACTGCCATCTGCTGACAGAAAGGGCTTGTCAGAGCTGCAGCGGTTTTGATACCAAAATACTCCAGTCTCTTGATCCTGTTTGTGAAATCCTTAATTTAGGGAAATGTTGAAGCATTTGTCCAATGCAATTTCACTTTAGAGAATTGTCGATCATTTTTATTTTTTTCAAGTGCAGCTAAAGCTGTATGTTTAAGAATAGGACTATTTGTTCCTTAAGTAGCACCTGTTTTACTGGTAATGGAGACCTAAGTTAGCAACTTAATTTTCCTTATCTTTAAAAGGGGATAAATCCTGGCTCTTGGCTCCCAAGTTTGGTAGGATTTGATTAAATGGTACATAAACAACACTTAGCACAGCACCCGGTTCTTAATCACTCACTGTTACCTTACCATATTTTTGTTATTCATTAATTTCACGAAGTCCACATTCTATAGGATTTGTACTTAAGACAATACCCAGCATTTATATACCTGATCACGGATCAGATAAAAAGAAGATACCTATTTGCTCCCCATTACTCCTCAGGGTTACAGAGAGGGATCGGTGACCCAATTTCACTACGTTTGACTTATTTGGAATTCTCGTGTCTGCCTTTTTATTTCTCCTTTAACAGCTGCTTGCATTAGCCTTTTGGGAATTGAGCAAAAGAGTTTTTCATTTTTAGGAAGCCACATGTTCTCTATCTTTAAATCAAAGGTGAAATGCAACGTGCCATGGCAGTAATCCAAAGTTTGGAGGCCACATGGACTTTCTGGTTTAAACTCATTTTCTGTGAAGTCAAAACTCATCCTTCTCTTTGGAAATCACCGAAAGCGATGAGCTGAGACAGCAGTGAACAGACATGAGAATAAGGCCCCTGGTGGCCAAAATGAGGCTTCTCCCTCTCAGTTTCTTAATGGCATGCGAAAGGCATTAATCCACACTTTCATTTCCTATTAGCCAAATAGAAATGTCTTGAGATAATGTGAATACCTTATGGCATAAGTGACTTTCTAAAGTATCTTATTAGAACTCTTTATCTGTATAAATTAGGCAGCACTGGGGCTTGACAGCCAGGAATACACTTCTTAAAACTGACGATTGGGAGTAGCTCACAAAGAAGTTAGCCCAATACCACTGGGGAAACTTCCAGGGGACATGGCAGCTCTAGTCTTTTCTCAAGTACAGTGACTTTCTGTCATCTCACAGTGAAGTGAAGTAGGTCACTTCATTGTGTGGCAGCTCTACCCAGAGATGAAGTCAGGTTTCCCAAACGCCTCTCAAAAACCATTAGGACAGATCATGCTGCCACAAGTGAAGGTTGAGCTATTCCTTCAGAAAGCAGAGGAAAACCATCACTGAAGGGTGTTCAATGTGCTTTTGAGAATGACGCCTGAGGTTTCAAAAGCACCCTTTTTCAAAAGGATGTTCATATGCTATTATTCTGATTGGCTGGTTTTTAATGTAGAAGAAATGAAGTAGATCAGTGTTGGAGAAAAAAGCACCCCCCAAAAAAATCCCCTACCCCTCAAAACAAAATAATTCTTCTGAAGCATCTGTCCCTTCAGAAAGGATGGTTATGTTTTGTTTGAATAAAAGTCTGAAGATGTACAAGGCAGAGCAGGGGACTTTATATTACATAACTGCAATTTCTACCTCCTTCCACTCCACTTGCCCTGCTCAACCTCCCAGGGGCTGCATCACATTAATCCGTACAATAAGCCTCTTACTATGTGGCTCAGATTTACTTGAAATGAAGAGTCATTTTCTTCATGTTCCTGGGGAGACTCTGGTAGAAGTCCACAGTGGCCAACATTGACACTGTTTTCCTTTCTTTATTTTTACTTTTCCCCTTATAGGACTACCTCCCAGTATTGTATCTGCTGATATGACAGACACTTGCTTTGAAAATGGGTTCATTCATTCCATGAAGATTCGCTGACCTCTACTATACAGATCGACATATTTCCATCATAAAGGTAAACTTGCTATATTCAGAGTTTTCTTATATATTGCTTTTGTTTCTGTTGGCTTTTGTGTGGTCATCTGAGTTTTATGATGGAAGCTGCTTTTTTTCTAAAATGCAAGTACATTTGATTTTTTTAAAAATGTTGACCATTTATCTTGCTATATAAATCAATTTTTCTACTCTTCTTCTCATCAATAGAATTGCTTTCAATTCCTCTAACATATGTCAATTAAATGGTTAAATCAGTGTGGCCACAGGTAAAGGCACATAAAATGTGTCCTGCTGGGAGAGAAAAGATGAACACAGTTAATGGGTAAATGATAGGCCAATGCTGAGGTCAATATTTACCCCACTGTACAATAAATCTTGATAACTGGATAGCTACCAAAACAAGATGTCAATAATCAGTATAGTATGTTACATCTTTCCAGAATAATTTCATTAGAAAGGTATGAAAATGCAGGGAATAAAGATGGCAAAAGTTTTGCAGTCTTTTTGTCCTAAAAGGCAATTATTTCTGTATTAAGGTAAAGATGTTGAAAATCATTGGTTTTCAAAGTTTAATATGAATTAGAAGCATTTAGGGACTTTTAGATAAAAACAGATTCCTAGATTCCACCCATATTCTGATCAAGTAGGAGTGGTCTTGTGTCCACCTAGTGTTTTAAAACACTATGAGAATCTGAGACAAGCTGGGGAATATTCTTTGAGAAAAACTGATGTAAATTCTACTTTGTGCCTGGGAGGTAAGTAATTATCAACCCATTAACTAACCAACACATATTTAGAGACACCTAGGTCTAAAGCAATATGTGTATATAGTCATCTGAAGTACTTTTTCTCTGTTGCTGCTCTGTTCTGGCTAGTTAGATGGTAACTTTTGGTTCTTACATAGGAGATTGGATAAGGTTAAAAACAAGGCTTATTATAATTTATCAATGACAATTGCTAAAGAATCTCTTGAAAAAGCAACTGCTCATACTTGGAGACAAACCTTTCTCCTAAGTAAAAATGAAAAAAAAAATCATTACATTACCATTTCATAATCAAGTAGTAAACTATTGGCCAATTTTGGGGGGAAATAGGTAAAAAATAATAAACTGAAATCAGTAAACATATAATTTTGTGGTGGGGAAACAGCGGTAAAATACTTTTCCAATTCCAAACTTGCTAATGCATTGTTTATTATAGACTGTACAACTGTACAATTTTACTATAATTGTGTACATTATGCAGTAGGGACAATAATGCAAATTTAAAACATAAAATAACTAGATTTTCAATATTCCCAGATAACAATAAAATCTAAGTGTTATATTCTCAGCTGTCCTATTAACCCTATTTCTCTAGCCTGGCTTTGTATATTTTGACTGTCTTTGATGTAAATGAAAGTACTTTATGTAGTGCATAATTAAAAATGAATTTTTTTCTTTTTTTTTAAATTTTAATGTTTTTTTATTTATTTTTTAAGACAGAGAGAGATAGAGCATGAATGGGGATGGGGCAGAGAGAGAGGGAGATACAGAATCCGAAGCAGGCTCCAGGCTCTGAGCTGTCAGCACAGAGCCCAACTTGGGGCTTGAACTCACAAACCATGAGATCATGACCTGACCTGAAGTCGGATGCTTAGTGACTGAGCCACCCAGGCACCCCACGAATTTTTTTCTAAAGTGGGACAAGAACTTTGTTTTTCAACACTGACAGAAGCTCAGGTTTCTCAAATTATGACCTTTGGTGATTTTCAGATACATCTTTAAGGCTACCTTTCCTCCAAATGACAGGGGAGAATTGCACTAATGGATAGACGGTCTTCAACTTCAAGTTTGTCACTCGTAACTTGAATTTAAACCACTGGTCACTTACTGTTGCTCATCTTTATGATTGTTTCCAGAGTGTGTATATACACCTAAAGATCCTGTTTTGCTTTGGTTGGAGTTTGATTGTTATTACTTGTTTTCTTCATAACTCAAGTTGAAATCTCTTGGTACACCAAGAGGGTCTCCTGAGCTCCTCCAACCTCCCTGACTTCACTGAGCACCCCCCTCCCAACCACAGAACAATCTTGATGTGTGTTTGAAAGTGTTTTAAAACTTTACATGCAGAAGAATCACTTAGGAATATTGGAAAAAAGCAGTTTCTTAGTGAATCAGATGGAGCGGAGTTTGTGTATTTCTAACAAGCTTCCAGGCCTGTGCGTGGCGCTGCCAGTCCATGGACCTAAAGATCTTCACCATGTATTTGGCTTGTACCAAGTGATACTATCTATTATTGATCAGTGCAAGACACATACCCTATTTACTCAGCTGTATGTATTTCCCATGAGTGTAGCGGTCTCCTCAACCAATTCTCATTGATGCCAAGAATGTGTCCTCAACTTTGTAGACATTAAAACATTTTCATCTCTAAAATCTCCCAAGAAAGCATCTTGGTTGTTCTTTCTTTTGCTAGCTTGCTTGCTTTTGTTTTTCTTTTAAATTTTAGTTAATTAGCATACAGTGCAATACTGGTTAAAGGAATAGATTTCACTGATTTATCACTTACATATAACACCCAGTGTTCATCACAACAAGTACCCTAATACCCATCACCCATCTAGTCCATCTTCCAACCCACCTCCCTCCATCAAACCTCAGTTCTCTATTGCTAAGAGTCTCTTTTGATTTGTTTCCCTCTTCTCCCTCCACCACCATGTTCATTTGTTTTCTTTTAAATTCCACATATGAGTGAAATCATATGGTATTTGTCTTTCTCTGACTTATTTTGCTTAGCATAATATATTCTAGCTCCATCCACATTATTTCAAATGGCAAGATTTCATCCTTTTCGGTGGCTGAGTAATATTCCATTGTATATATGCATTGCGTCTTCTTTATCCATTCATCAGTCAGTGGACATTCGGGCACTCTCCATAGTTTGGTTATTGTTGATAGTGCTGCCGTAAACATCAGGGTGCATGTGTCCCTTTGAATCTGTATTTTTGTATCCTTTGGGCAAATGCCTAGTGGTGCCATTGCTGGATTGTAGGGTAGTGTCAGTTTTAGTTTTTTGAGGAAACTTGATACTGTTCTCACAAGTGGCTGCACCAGTTTGCATTCTCACTAGAGGTGCAAGAGGCTTCCCCTTTCTCCACATCCTCACCAACACCTGTTTCTTGTGTTAATTTTAGCCATTCTGACAGATAGGAGGTGTTCTCTCATTGTGGTTATGATTTGTATTTCCTTGATGATTGATGTTGAGCATCTTTTCATGTGTTGTTAGCCATCTGGATGTCTCCTTTGGAAAAGGGTCCATTCATGGCTTCTGTGCATTTCTTAACAGGATTATTTGTTTTTTGGGTGTTGAGTTTGATAAGTTTGTTAGAGATTTGGGATACAAACTCTTTATCCAATAGGTCATTTGCAAATAACGTCTCCATTCCATTGGTTGCCTTTTAGCTTTGTTGATTGTTTCCTTAGCTGTGCAGAAGAATTTTATCTTGATGAAGTTCCATTAGTTCATGTTTGCTTCTGTTTCCTTTGCCTCTGGCGAGTGTCTAGTAAGAAATTGATGTGGCTGAGGTCAGAGAGGTTGCTGCTTGTATTCTCCTCTAGGATTTTGATGGTTTCCTGTTTGACACTGAAGTCTTTTATCCATTTCAAATTTATTTTTATGTGTGGTTAAAAGAATGGTCCAGTTTCATTCTTCTGCATGTCACAATGCAATTTTGCCAACACCATTTGTCAAAGAGATTGCCCCTCCCCCCCATTGGATATTCTCTCCTGCTTTGTCGACAATTAGGTGGCCATACATTTGTGGGCCCACTTCTGACTTTACTATAATGTTCCATTGATCTATGTGTCTGTTTTTGTGCCAGTATCATACCGTTTTGATGACTATAGACTTGTAAATTTGGATTTGTGAGGTATCCAGTTCTGTTTTTCTTTTTCAGGATTGCTTTGGCTATTGAGGGTCTTTTGTGGCTCCATAAGATTTTAGGATTGTTTGTTATAGCTCTGCAAGAAAAAAAAAATGCTGGTGGTATTTTGGTAGGGATTACATTAAATGTATAGATTGCTTTGGATAGTATGGACATTTTAACAGTGTTCGTCCAATCCATAAGCATAGAGTGTTTTTCCACTTCTTTGTGTCCTCTTCAGTTTGTTTCATAGTGGTCTATGGTTTGCAGGGTTTACCAAGAAAGCATCTTTTAGTCATAATTCCATGACCTTGGAATAGTGTCAGCATGATAAGCATGCCAAAATCTTTATCTTTCCAGAGATTTTTAGACTATTTGAGACTTCATTGCTGACTTCCAAAAGCATTCAATAAGCATGGAAAAACAAAAAACGCATAAGATACAATACAATTCTATCCATGAAAATGTTGAAATGGAATATTCCTAGGAGTTGTTACAATAGCAGTTTTTAGTTTCTTTTTATATTATTCTTTTTAATTTTAGAATATTTTTAAATGTTTTACAGTTCATAGGTATCACTGTCCTAATAGAGTAATTATTTTGAAATCTCTTTTTAGTTAATTAAATTTTTAAAATTATTCTGAATGTTGAAAAACCCAGAACTTAAATCTTTTTTTTTTTTAATTCAATCTCATGGAAAATACCCACAGTTTGGCTATTTGCCATGATGTGTCATTCCTTGTTCTATTATTTGTCACATTTTGATTGTTTGTCTAGCAGTATCACTAGAGGGACAGGTTTTCTAATTCCACATTCCTTCATACTTTGTTAGGGACATGATGGGTACTTAGGATCTACCTGTTCATTGATTATTAATTTCATGGCTTCAATGAATTCCCATACAGATTTTATGAAAGGAAGTTCACACCAAATACTTGGTTACAATCACCAAGCTGTCTGATTTTTTAATAGGTTTATGTAAATACTGTTGTACATGTCCCAGGTAAGAACATGGTCCTACAGATTAGTACATGCCAAGAAAAAATACATGACAAGATATCAGTGAAAGACCACATAGAAAAATTTAGTGGCTCTTACTTAAAATTTCTCATCTTTTAACTCGCCTGTCTGTGCACATAGAAACAACCATAATTCTGACTGGGCCAGAGTATTGATGTTATGGCACTGAATAGGTTCTGGGATGACAAGTTAAATGGTGCTCCCACTCTGGAGAAGACACTGGAGAAAAAAATGGAAATTACTTGGGGTAGTTGCAAATCACACTAAATATCCCTTCCTTTATTTCTGCCAAAAGTCTGTCAATATGTTCGACTTGATTTAAAGAACATATGATGAAAATGGAAAACAGTTTCTAATCACAGCTATTAATTACCAAGGACTAAATTCAAAGATATTTCCTAATTAAAATTTCAAGGTATCCTAAATAAAATGTAAGCTTTGAGTGATGAGGCAACACAGGGGATTTCTTAACCGCCTATAAGGCATCAAGGAAGGAAGATGATTCCTAAGGATACACAAAAATTGGTCCTTTTAAAAAAATGTTCTTAGAGTCTCCATTCACTGAAACAAACTATTCTTGTCCTAGTTGTAAATCCAACAAAGTCTAACTTGGAACTGATATGAGTGATCCAAGCATGGTGGAGACCTATGCTGTGCAGAAATGCAAACAGACTGGCAGAACATGATGCCGGTCCATGGGCCAGCTGCATATTCTCTGTCAGGTATTTTTCTGATAATGCTTGGCATACGTCAGTAAGTGAAATGGACAGTTTCCTCCTATGAGGAGTTTATATGCAAGATGGTAGAAAAAGATAAACGGTGTATCAAATAGGTGCATTGTATTGTCTATATGTGCAAAAATAAGAACTAGGGATAAGAGTGAGTGCTGGGATGTGGGATGGGCATGGGGCATTTGAGGTTTTAAGTAAAGGTTTCAGGGCCTCAATTTTAAGATACATTTGAACAAAGACTCAAAAAAGGTGAGGGAATGAGCCATGCTTCAATCTTCCTCTTCCCTAGCCCAGAAGTTAGGGTATGCTTGCCGCATTCAGGGGCCTGCCAGAAAGCCTGTGTGTCTAGCAGGGAGTAGGCAGGGGTGAAAAGTCCTAGGACAGGAGTTTACTAACATACATAAAAGAGGCTCATCATGTAGGTTGCTGTAATTCATACTAAGAATTTTCACTACTTGATACAGGGTGAAATTTCAACAGTGATTTCTCCCGATACTTGCCTTTATGATTTCTTTTTAACATGACTTAAAATATTTTGGTCCTGTTCCTACATTGTCCTTTCTTATAACCTGTATTCCTGCAAATCAGCATCCTGATTTAGGTCCCTCCTCATTTCAATTCATACTAACCCTGTGGGCAAATTTGTTTTGCTAAGGTCCATGGAGTTTTTCCTTAAAAAAAACAAAAAACAAAATAAAAAAACAAAAAACAAACAAAAACCCCACCTCATCTAGGCTTGCCATTGCTCCTAGAATTAAGTCAAATCTTCTCTTGATCTTTTGGGAACTGGCTCCTACCTACTCTTCAGCTTATTTCCTGCATGCCATTTAATTGTTCCCTTCGATTTCTATCCCTTTGCCCATGCCATCTTGTCAACACTTTTTCTACTCTTCATATTTCCCTGAATGCCATACTCCTCTTTACAACCCCCCCCCAATGACAGCAACAAGTGATTTCTTAATTTTACAAAATCCCCAGCTGTATATTTTTCCTTCCATATGACAAATTCTGTGTCTTCAGATATAATTGTAAGTGGACTCAAAACACTTGGGGAGTCAAATCTGTGTCTTATTCATGTTCTCATTCCTCCAGAGAACTAGGAAACATCACTTTACTGTTAAATATTGATAGAATAAATTTTAGCACTCAATCTGCAAGCATAGGTAGGGAGCCTTAGCATTATTGACACAGACTTATTCTGGACATAATGGTCAGTTCTTCATCATGACCCATGGGCATTTAACTTTGTGATTACAGATACCTCTGTACTCCTTATGACTGCTCATGCTTCAAGCACAAGACAAGGAATACAGGATTAATTTAGGAATCCATCATATTTTTAAAGCCATGACAACTAGCTGTATCATAAATATAGCCGATCACCCAGCAGCATAAATAATGGAAACACTGCCTTGGGGGCAATAAAAGTGATTGATGCTCTGAGTTGCTGTTAACCCTGGTTATACTTGTTCCATGTGGATCTTTGCAGCCTTCCTTTGTGCTTGAGATTGGCACTTCAGAAGCAGTATTGGTGGAAAAGAAAAATCAGATGTCACACATCTAGTCTCCTAGTCTGAATTTGCAAATGAGGGGGAAGGTATCTGATCTAGAATAAACAAAGTCCACACATAGGGATGTGTCCTTATCATATCCATATTAATGATAAGCAATGAAAAAAAAACTGAAGGTGGGGGATAAGGATAATTAGACCACTCTGGTTTTACTGTTATTTAAAATAATACAAAGCTTCTAAAGAACTTGTCGTTTACTTGGATGTCCTAGGTAAGGACTTTTCTTAATGTTCTACAGACACATGTATGATGAATTGCATTTGGCTTTGACAAGCTGAAAGGGAAGGTTTGCTGAAAATTGGGTCTAGAGAAGCATTATGTTAGAATTCCATCTCAGGAGCAGAAAACCAGATGTTACTCAGGTTTTCACTACTAGTTAACTTCATTAGTTGATAGGAGTTTCTCAACCTGGTTCATTATGTTTCCATCTTTTACTTATGTTGGAGAGAAAGGGGACACATATATGAGCTAAGTACCTATTTTATACAACATACTTTACCAAACTTCTCTGCTAGTAAGTTTTACAGTGATACAGTAATATCTCCATGATACAGATGAAAGGTTTGGGGTTCAGAAAGGCTATGTGATTTTCCCAAGATTACATGGAATAAATGGCAAATCTGAACCCTGATCAATCTGAATCTAAAGTTATACTCTGATAACCTCCTATATGAAAGGTTAAGAAATAGAAAATAACTTGTCTTCCAGCATTCTGTGATTCTGCTGTACTAAAGCCCTGTGGAGTTTCCATATAATGGTAAATTTTACGATGGGGCCAATGGTTTTGCAAGCTCCCAATCTCTATTTGATCTCTGATTCTCTTGTGAAACAGGACAACTCTGCTCTTAATATGGTTCCAAAATAGGGGTGCCTGGGTGGCTCAGTCAGTTAAGTATCCAACTCTTCATTTTTGGCTTAGGTCAGGATCTCATGGTTGTGAGATCAAGCCCTGTGTCCTGTTCTGCCCTGGGTGTGGAACCTCCCTAAGATTTTTCTCTCTCTCCCTCTGCTCCTCTCCAGCTTGTGCTTGTTCATTCTCTCTCTCTCTCTCTCTCTCTCTCTCTCTCTCTCTCTCTCTCTCAAAAAAAAAAAAAAAAAACAAAAAACTGCATATTGTTCTCCACCACACCCTCCCCAATACAGTTCCCACATACTCCTGACACAAGAATGGATGATTATTGATTGGTGGATCGAGGAGCCCACATCTATTTTAAGTTATGAAAATAAGGAGGGGAGGGAGCCTGGGTGGCTCAGTCAGTTAAGAATCTGACTTCAGCTCAGCTCATGATCTCAGAGTTAGTGGGTTCTAGCCTCACATTGGGCTCCATGCTGACAGCACGAAGCCCATTTGGGTTTCAATCATTCTCTTTATCTCCCTCTCAAAAATAAATATTAATATAAAAGGAGCATTTTAGAAGAAGCTTCAGTTTCATCTGTGTGGGTTCATTCACTGGGGTCTCTGTAGATTGGAATCCTGATGATAAAATTCTATAACAAAGTGGGGATTTAGAACTCTGTCTTCTTGCAGGGCTTTTAAAATGGGTATTGTTCACTGTTACAGCAGCAACAGAGCATGTGCTTTCCTGCCGTTAAGTCTGTATCATGCCTCAAGTATCCTGCCTTACCCTGCCCTTTGATATCCAAAATGTTTACTTATCTCTTAGGGCCCTGTTCACTGTCCTCTTTTCTAGATTTTCTGTGGGTACCAAGTCTATTATGCCATTCTAGTCCTCATCAGTTCTGTTGTACATTACAGTTACCTCTATCTTTAATAAGATAAATCTTTGTACAGTTGACCCTTAACACAGGAGTTAGGGGCATTGAGCACCACCCCCTGCCCCCCACTGTGCACTAAAAATTTTCCATATAACTTAAAATTTTAAACTTTTCTTAAATTTAACTATTAACAGCCTACTGTTGGCCAGAATCCTTACCAAAAATATAAGTAGATGATTAACACATTTTTTAATGTTAAATGTATTATATACTGTATTCTTACAATAAGGAGAAATGAAAACAAAAAAATCATAAGGGAAAATAAATTGGCATTTCAGTGTTTATTGAAAAAAATCCACCTATATGTGGCCCCATGCAGTTCAAATGCATGTTGTTCAAGAATCAGCTGTATTCCCATAAGGAACTAATGTTAAATTTTATAAAGACTAACATTAAAAAAAAATAATGGTTTTTTTCTTGTTTTTTAATGTGTATTTATTTTTGAGAGAGAGAGAGAGAGACAGAGCACAAGTGGGAGAAGACAGAGAGAGAGAGAGGGAGACACAGGACCTGAAGCAGATTCCAGGCTCTCAGCTGTCAACACAGAGCCTGATGCGGGGCTCGAACTCACATACTGTGAGATCATGATCTGAGCTGACTGAACTACCCAGGCACCCCAAATGTTCATTCTTGAGAGAGAGAGAGAGTGAGCGTGGGAGAAGCAGAAAGAGAGAGGGAAACACGGAATCTGAAGCAGGTTCCAGGCTCCAGGCTATCAGCACAGAGCCTGATGTGGGGCTCGAATTCATGAGCCATGAGATAATGACCCGAGCCAAAGCCAGACACTTAACTGACTGAGCCACCCAGGTGCCCCTATAAAGACTAATATTTTAATTTATTTTTTAGGGGGGAACCTGGGTGGCTCAGTTGAAGTGTCCAACTCTTGATTTTGGCTCAGGTCATGATTTCACAGTTTTTTGAAATCACGTGTCAGACTCTGTGCTGACAGTGTGGAGCCTAGTTGGGATTCTCTTTTTCTCCCTCTTTCTCTGCCCCTCCACCACTTGTGTGATCACTGTCTTTCTCAAAATACATAAGCTTAAATTTGTTTTAGAAATAAGTGTATAAATGATGTAGGCCTGGGATGGATCTTTCCTTTTACAGTTTTCTCCTTTACAACCCCATTTCATCCAGAATATTTTTTATTATGCATGTATGTAGGCTCCATACCCAATGTAGGGCTTGTGATCAAAAATTGCATGCTCTGTTGACTGAGCCAGACAGGCACCTGACCAAGGATAAATACCTATATTTTTTAATGAATGAGGGAAACCTTGGGAAATAGCTGAGTCCAAAATCCAGGCTTTCAACTCCAGAGATAACTAGAATTGCTCTTTAGGAACCAGGCTATAGGTTAGTATCTTAGATTCTGTTCCCCAAGAAAATAGGCTGTGAGATAAAAATTTGCATGCATACAGTTGATTACAGAAAATGCTTTCAGTAGTATCACCTAGGGGTGTTGGGGGTTAGAGAAGCAGAAGTAGGCAAAGGGAGAAGTTACAGAATGCAGTCACAACAAAGGTCTTGACTAATCCAACAAGAAAACCTAGAGTTAAAATAGTCTTTGGAGTTGTCTTGACTTGAAGTTAATGGATGCCTTCATACTCCCTTATCATTGCATATAGGCTGAACCACAAGGGATGGGCAGGACCCTGGGAAGGGTGGCTCCTCTACACCAACCTGGTGACTTAGACTCAGCTGTGATCTGGCAACAGCTGCTCTCAGTTTCTGGAACATAAACATCTTGATCCTGAAGCGGGGGAGATCTTGGTGATGCATCCCAGCATCAATCACTGTAATGAGAAGAGCTGAACATTTTCTCTAACAACACAGATGAGTATACTTCTTGGTGTATATTGGCTTGGAAAATTCTTCTTCCCTGATGTTCACAAACATGAAGCAGTACAGAACCTGGACCAGGATTGACAGGGAGAATAGACTGTGTAGTCAGAAGGAAAAGACTCCTAAATCTTTGGAAGGACAGATTTCTAAGGGTTTTCACTTGTACAGCATAATTCTGAGCAAGAAGGAAACGGGAGCAAATTGAAACAGAGTGTTTAATACACTCTTATACCATCCATCTTAGCTCTTTTATGTATTGGGAATTTATGGTTGGTTAAAATTTTTCAGAATTGGTTAAAAGACTTTAGTGCATCACTGAGCCCAGATTTCTTGAGGTACTTGTTAAAAACGTCAGTCCCCAAGCCCCACACAAATCCACTGAATGAAACTTGTTACATGATAAGCCTGGAAATAAAAATTAAAAAAAAAACAGTGGATGATTTTAATGATCATTAATATTTGAGAATCTCCACTTCAGAAAATATTATGCAATCAAGAAGGTAGAAGGAGAATCAGTCAGGCAGAATATCTTCTGCAGAATGCCCCACTCTGACAAGTTGATATAACTCTTTCTTAGACATCTGATCTTGAGAAAATAGTAAATATATAGGCTTCTTTACAAGGCATATAGGCTCTGTCAGTCGTGGTTCCTGGTAAAAAGACTGCATGATTTCTCTGGATGTCAGATGTGTAATATTGCTGATGGCAGTGTTAATCATCTACTCTCTGGCATGAGGGACAGGCATGGCCAATGTATAAGGAAGGCACATGGAATTGAATTTTCTTCATTATGTTTCATATCTAAACCTATGAGCTTCTCTTTCTTCACAAGAAGCATGAGGTTTGTGCATTGCAGTGCATTGGTGAATTAGCACTCCAGAAATACATACAGATATACATACATGATGTCTGGATTAGTAGTATTTGCTGATTTCCATCCATGGTGGAAATGGAACCATGGCAAATTTCAAGTTATCAACGATTTGACAACTGGCTTGCAAAATTCCTGAATGTTATCAATTCTTCTAATCCAGAAAGAACTTAATCCGGCAAATATTGAAATGTCTACTTGAATTCTTATACTACACCAAATTTCACCTCAATATAATTTCCCTGTCTTTAGACAACTTACTTTAAAATTGGAATCAAATTCCTAAATCAGAGGTCAGACAACTTCACCTGAAATGGGCTGGATGGTAAATATTTTGGCTTTGTGGTCCGTAGCGTCTCTGTCAACCACTCAACTCTGCTGTTGTGCGAAGGCAGCCATAGATGATATATAAACAAACGGACATGGCCGTAGCTCAAACTTTATTGACAAAATCAGGTGGTGAGCTGGATTTGGCTTGTAGATTATAGCTTGCTGATACCTGTTCCAAATCAATTGGGGTTATAAGGATTCTTAAACAATCCCTATTGCCCCTGGACCCTTAGAGTTTCTGGTGAGGTCGAATTATATTCTAAGTGTAGTACCCATGCCTGAGATCTAGCAGAAACTTTTTTCCCTTGTTAAAAGGAAAATGATCTGAGAAAAGAATAGATATAAAGGAAGTTTGCGTGATGGGGGGGAAGGCACTACCTTAGCTTCAGTAACAAATGAGCCCAATACAAGTTCAGCTGTGGCTCAAGCTTGACCTGCTAAATTCTTTTCCCATGCTGATTTCTATCCTCCAGAACATTCTTTCCCAATCACCATGAATGCAGCTCACAAACCTACATGGATGATAAAATTAGACAATTTGGTACAAAATAAAGGTCTTCAGGAGGAAGGCAGACCCATGGAAAGATCAGTTGCCTAACAGGGTGGTCCTTTGGGTGTCTACAGATTTAATTAGGCAAATCACTTCATCCATCTTAACTGGGGAGGTCAGTTGGATGCCTAGAAGGATGGGGGAGGGTATTGTTTTGCTAAAAATGCTTACCTTGCAAGAGTGGGGATGTCAGTCTTCTCTGTGCTATAAGATCTGAGTTTCAATTTCATGGCATTTCAAGATGATCTAAACCAGTTTGGACAGTCACAACTTCCTAGGTGCATCTGTCACATGAGACCTACCATTTGGCCATTGAACTTTATGTATCAATACACTGAAACATAAGAATATACAGAGACCCACAAATGTGTCACTGAGATCAAAGTGGGAATGAGAAGGGAAAGAGGTGGCTCATAAACTCAGCTTTAATGTGCTTCGAGAGAGCCTGCAACTTCTTCCACATTTTCACCTAGTAATTAATCAAAAATACCATTTAAAGAAATGATTATGGAAAAAAATTAAAAATATTAAAAATGATTATGATTTTTAAGCCATTCTTTTTTTTAATTTTTTTTAACATTTATTTATTTTTGAGACAGAGAGAGACAGAGCATGAACGGGGGCGGGTCAGAGAGAGAGGAAGACACAGAATCTGAAACAGTGATTTTTAAGCCATTCTTAAGCCAGATGAGAAAGGTAATAGTTGGTTTAAGAGAATACTTTAAAAAAAGGTTATTTATGTTTATCAGTAATAAGTTCCAGACAACTGCATGGTTCAGAACATCTGAGATGGGATTGAACAAACCCTTGTGAATTCTATCCAGCACTCTGGAATGAGAATTTTGACACAGTTGCTTTCCTTCCTCTTGGAGAGCATTCAGTCTCGATCTGACTCCTGAAGGAGGTCAAGTCAGAGACCCCATGAGTTGCCTCCGTGTGATACAGCCCAGAGATCAAGAAATGAATGTTGTTTCTTGTGTCATGTGATGAGCACAGAGGAACCCTTCTTCGTGGCTCTTCATTTTCTCCCACCCCAGTGAGTCAGGGGCAGTTTGTAGAGTGGGAGACTCAGGAAACTAGAAAGTGGCTGTTTGAAATCCATGTTTGAAATCTTGGAGCTAACACTCCAAGAAGAAGCCACTGTGGGGCAGGTGGACAATGAGGAATTATGTTCCTGTTGTTCAGCCATGCTCCTGGTCTCAGAGAGTCCCTAAAAATCTGTTATAGAGACAAAACCAGGGGGAGGGGAATCTCCTCTGTCATACCTCTAGGAAGCAAAGGTTCTATTTCACAAAAAGACTTAAAGTCATACAGCCATGGGTGGCTCAAAATAAATCTATGTCTATAGTGGGTCCATCAGGCCAGGATTCTAAAATGTCTTTAAATTTGTGAGCTATGCTATGTGGGTTTTTTTTTTTCTCTTATTTTGGAAGTTATTGTTTAGTGCATGACATGATGTAGTCCACAATCACCGATAATAAATCTGCTTGCTAGTCCAGATTTTCTGGACTAATTTCTGTCCAATTTTCGAGGTCTAATTAGATGCGGTAAACTTTTCTCCAGAGGGATTTTCTCTACACAACAGAGACGGAATTGGAACAACTTGTTTGCCTAGCTTTGTAACTTTACAGGAGTCTGGGGAATTAAGTTGCCCCCAAACCTGCTATATTCTTCTGTGATTAAAGTATTTCCAGACCAGCTCAGGTTCAGAGCCAGTGATAGAAACAGGCTTCCAATGTCTCTCTGGCCTTGAGCAGGCATCCATTTACATTTTTAGACTAGAGAGGAAAATCCACCATTCCTTGATAAGAGGAATTTAAAGGGTTTCCTTCCAATATAAATATATTGAATTCACGGAAGTATTGCCTTATTTAAGATTACATATGAGCAGGTTAAATTCATTATCAAAAGGACATTCTACAAGGGGAAACCAAAAACAAAAATCAAACAAATAAAAACAAACAAAACCCCAAAACAAAAAGAAAACAGGGGCGCCTTGGTGGCTCAGTTGGTTGAGCGTCTGACTTCAGCTCAGGTCACCATCACGCGGTTTGTGAGTTCGAGCCCCACGTCAGGCTCTGTGCTGACAGCTCAGAGCCTGGAGCCTGCTTCAGTTTCTGTCTCCCTCTCTCTCTGCCCCTCTCACACTCACACTCTGTCTCTCTCTCATTCAAAAATAAATAAACATTAAAAAAAATCTTAAAAAAAAAAAAGAAAACAAGCAAACAAAAAATAATGGGAAACATATCTATAAAGCCAAAGTTTCTAACCACAGTTGTTGAATAAGCTACTAATGTAGAAGAGGGGCAAGGAAAATAGGAATTCCTTCCTATGTTTATTTAGGCAGATAAATTTATCTGTTATATAGGAGGCCTCTTGGAGATAAATAAAACAGTTTCTCTCAAGAACACACAACTACCTTTTGTTTTTGTTGAGTCTTGTGTGTGCATGACTCTTGGCATAGTATGGGTATTCTGGCTGATTGGCCATGTGTTCCCTAATTCCCCCCTTGCATGTGATGTGAGCATTTATTACATGTCTTGCAGTAGCTCATTAAAAAATAATGGGATAGACCAAAGTGATCATTAAGTGTCCTTATAGTGGTACTTCATAAAATGTTGTAATGGTTCAACTATCTTCCCTTTTTTTGCTTTGGCTGTGTATAGCCATGGGCTATATTTGCCTAATATTTATCATTTTTGCCTAATTTTCATGCCAGCTCACATGAAAAAAAAAAGACCTAAAAAACTATTTAAATTTTATCTTCAATACTATCATGAAAATAGGGGTTTGATGAACTGGCGTAACTAAAATACATACATACATACATACATACTTAAATTTCATTAATTTTCCCAGCTTGTCGCTTATGTCACATTAATCTACATCACAACAATTAAAAATGAAAACAACTAAGTCCTATAATCAGGATGTTAATTCTGTAGAAGATTTTTTATATTTAAGTGTTTGTAAACTTTTTTTTTTATTGTTGATTTATTTTGAGATAGAATGAGTGGGGGAAGGGCAGAGGGAGAGAGAGAATCTCAGGCTGGCTCTGTGCTTTGACTATAATAATTAAAGCCCTGTGCCGGGCTTGATCTAATGAACCAAGAGATTGTGAGCTGAGCCAAAATCAAGAGTCGGAGGCCCAACCCATTGAGCAACCAGGTACCCCACCGGTCCTAGTGTTTTTAAAGGAAAAATGCAACTAGAGTTACAACATAGAGAATGGGAAGAAATGTTTGCCACAAAGTTGTTTTGTTCCAGTAGGCCAACAAACCAATGAAAACCCAAGCAGCCACAGATGCTGATTACCTATGTAAAGGTTGGAATCTCTGCACTTAAGAGATAGGATCTGACAATCCTGAATCTTAGGAACCAGATCTACCCTTTTCACTGCTCTTCCTTAAGCAGTTTCAAAAGGAGATCCCAACTTTCAGCTCCAGATTTAAAAACAAAAAACAAAACATGTTTCAAAGGGCAGCATTACTTAAAAAAAAAAAAAAAAAAAAAAAGGGCGGAGTGGAAAATATACACTAATAACAAGAGACATATAATGAAATTGCTCCCTCAACCATAGCTTTAGCTGAACTTGTTAGATGTTGTAATAAATCCTTTATCTGGAAGGGTCCACCTCTAATTACCTGAAGTAACAACAACATTTACTATAATAATTAAAGCCAATTACCTTTACTTAAGGCTCAAAAACAAGCATCATCTACTGTGCTTACATATTCTAATTTCCATAAATCTAACAATCTCTCACATCACCATAGCGATTACTGGACCCATGGTTACCCCCCATGGGTAGAAGGAAATTAAATCATGCTGTATCTGTATGTTAGGGGGCTGCCTTCTGCAAAATCACCAGAACTTCTGATCACAGTGGGCTGGAGTGTCTTACCTCATGAGGCAAATGAGAATAATTGGACCTTCCCTCTTTGTAATCATTCGGCACTTTTTCAGAGGGAAGATACTTAGAATGTGGGGGGACAAATAGAGATATTGGTGACGATAGTCTTAATTGAAAAAAACTATAAACCTCAGTTTCAGCCTAACAACCTGACCTATTGAGTTGAACCTGCCTATTTGAAGTTATAAAAGATGTTTAGAAATCCTAACTGATTTTCACAAGAATGATGAATGTCTGAAATCCATGTCCAAAAAGTAATTTATGTTGGATGCATGTCTCCATTTGCTACATGAAAGCTAAATATTAACTTAATACATCTTCAAAAGGGTGTGTGGTTCTTTTGTTTGTTTGTTTGTTTGTTTTTGTTTTTTGCAAATGGACAGAACAGCATGCATAGCACTACTGGGTTACCCAGGAAGAAAACAATAGAAGTATATTAGGAAAATGTAATGATATCTCCAATGATACGAGAGAAATCTAAGTTATATCACACATTTGTTTGAATGTAGATGTGTGATGGTCATGTTTTTTCCAGGGCAGCAGTGTCAGCCCTACTAAAAGGTAATTTATATTTTTATTTTTTATTTTTTGCAGATAATGAATTTTGTAATAATTATGTAATGGATAGGTATGGAGGGACGTATAAACATTGAGGAGGTTTCCATTAGTTAGAGCTAGGGCCTTTTAGGTAAGAACACAGTGATGCTGATCCTGAGTGTTCAGTTCTGGAAGGAACCTCAGGAATCATTTAATCCATACAGCTTCTTGTAAAGATGAGAAAACAGAAGTCTGGAGAGGTTTGGTGAATTGCCTGAGGTCTCATGACTGAAATGTGAGCCAGGGCTTGAGCCTAGATCTCTGACAAAAGATCTCCATTTTCGAGTTCAGGGTTCCTGTTGCACTTTGATTTCAATCTGGTTGACAGAACCAGAAAACACAATGTAGCCAACGTGCTCATGACTATGCTGGAGGAGCAAGAAGCCTTTTTACTGCCTGGTTGAATCCTAAGAGAAAAACTCTGATGGACTTTCCCAGGATGTGCTTAGGAAAAGATAGTTGTTGTCACTGGTCAGAAGAAAAACTATTGAGGTGCTTTGGTTTAATTGATGTGTCCATCACGAGTGATAAAATATGGGAAAGATGCTTATGTGCTGATGGGTCACTCAGAAAGAAAGCGCTTTCCTAATAAGCAGCCCTCCCCCTTTTTTTTAGGATGCAGATTTAACGTCACTCCTCTGCTTGTCTTTCAGGCTTCCAAGATCCAGTTGGTTCAATGAAATAGTTTGACCTAGAACATCAAATTAGAAATTTATAATGTGACTCTCATTTTCTAAAAACGTGCATGTTTGTTAGTGTTACATATTCAGGAGTTTCTAGCTCATTTACTGGATAGTGACTCTTCAAGATGAGTAAGTTTGAGCATAGCAAAATAAGATGCATTCTTGAGTTGTGAAATCTTTTTCATTGCATACCTGTGTTTAAGGAAATTTCTGAAAGTATATTCCTTTTGGTATCCGACTCCACACTATCCATCCATGAGTGTGTCCATCCATATAAGTTGTTGGAAGATTTTTTTTTTCTGCCTTAGGAATGAAAGCTGTATCGTTAATTGTTTTCTTTCCCATATGAAATTGTACATATGGTGATTACTCAGTAAGAATACAAAGAGGATTTCAGATAAGTCTCACATTCTATATGGTTTGAAACTTGCACTCCAACATTGAGACCTGATGTGACAAATACCCTTTGGAAGATGGAAGCTATCAGCCAAATGCCCTGGAGGATAATAGAACTCTGGAAGTGAAGGATAGTGTGTATATGAGATGATGGATCTGTGACCTACAAAGCAGACTATAAATTCTGGCCATGAATACTGGATTAAGAACAGTTCTCCTTCCCTAATGAGCTCGGTGCCCTCTTAGGAAATGGCCGGTCCTGCCGCCCATTAAGGAGCATTAGGCCCCTGAAAATGTAGCTCACATGGTAGAAGCAGCTCACCCATGGGACTGATGGGTCTCCTGAGAAAAGACAGAAGGACACATTTGAACTAAAATCTCAAAGAACATTGAAGAAAGGGAAGAGGTAGGTAATTGGGGATGGTGGGATGAGGCACAGGGAAGGAATCGGGACTCCCTAAAGAATTGCTGTATATCACTTGAAACATCATGAACTGAGTTGATAGTTGTATTTGATTATTTTCAATAGAAAAGGAGTCTAACTCCTGGATTGTGTTAATATTCTAGATGTATGTTTATCTTTCAATCAGCTTTTATTTGATCTTACATAGAAAAGTTTGTAAAAACAAATTAAAAAGAAATCTTTAAAAAATAACTTTAAAGTTTTCTTTGGAGGGGTAATTTAAACCTCCTCAATGAGCACCTCTTATATACAATTCAAATTCTAAGAAATTTGCAAATTAATATTTATAATGTACCTGCAAGAAACATAACTGTATTAATAATTAAAATTAGCCCATCTGCCTCCTACTCACTCAATGAAAATTAGTGTCCCCAAAACCTCTACCCTGTTCCTCTGCCCCAATTTTTGTCTGTTTTCACATGATCTTTGTGTTGATTATTCCAGAGCTGAAGAATTGCTCTATGGATGTGATACCATAGCTTATTATGTTTCACTCTATACATGTAATACATGAAATAATTTACTTCATATATTCCTAAATGCTAGCTTCTTTAGTTTCAATTTTTTTTATAACTTAAGATTGAATCATTACTTTACCACTTAATTTTACTAAGCATTAATATTAAGGAGTTTTTTTATACTGATACATGTAGCTTTTCATTTTCACTTCCTGAAAAGAATTTTGTGTGGAGATGTCCTAGTGTGTTGTTTACCTATTCTCCTATGATGAACAACTAGTTTGTTCCCAGCATTTTTTGTTTTGCTTTGGGTATGTGTGTTGGAAACATGCAACTATAAATTTTCTCACATATATTTCTAGGGACACGTTTCAAGACTTTTTCTAGCATACACACCCAGAGGTAGAACTTCTGGAGTATAGAGTATGTGCACATTTACCTTTAGGAGACAATGCCAAATTGTTTTCCCAAAACACTGGGAAACTTCTATATTGCCCAGAAGTACAAAAGAAATCCTATTCTAGGGCACCATGTGTGTCTCAGTCAGTTGAGGCTCTCTTGATTTTGGCTCCAGTCATGATCCCAGAGTCACGTGATTGAGCCCTGCATCAGGCTCCACACTGAGTGCGAAACCTACTTAAGATGTTTTCTCTCCCTCTGCCACTCTCCCCTGCTCATACACACACTCTCACTCTCTAGAATAAAAGAAAACGATTATATTCTCAGCCCTTGCCAGCAGTCTGTGTTGAATTTTTTCCTTTTTTTTTTTTGACGAAGTAATAAATGTACAATTGTTATCTTGATTTATGAATTCATTATTCTCGATGCTAAAGAGTTTGAGGAACTTTTCCTGGATTTTTTTAAATGTTATTTTTGAGAGAGAGAGCATGAGCAGGGGAGGGACACAGAGAGAGGGACACAGGCTCCAGGCTCTGAGCCATCAGCACAGAGCCCAAAGTGGGGCTCAAACTCGTGAACCATGAGACCATGACTTGATCTGAACTCAGATGCTTAACCAACTGAGCCACCCAGGTTCCCCAGAACTTTTCCTTTATTTACTCATCATTTGTGTTTGTTATTCTGTAAATTCCTATTCACGTAGTCATTGACTAATTTTTTGCTTCAGTTTTTCACTCCCCTGTAATAGAGTTCTACATTTGCATCCTTGTTAGGTGTAAACAGCCTCTTGGCGGAAAGGGCTGAGTTTTCCTTCCTCTTGACTGTGGGCTTGGCCATTTCACTCATTTTTGCCAATGAGTGAAATAAGACATGAGAGAAAATAATGTAAACAATGGCTTGAAATGCGCTTCTGTGTGAGGGTTGTCCCACTTGAGCATTCAGCCATGCCATGAAAAACAACTATAGGTAGCTGTTATTTACCACTTTCCAGCTTGGGCCCTATCATGAGACACAAAGTACAGAGCTGCCCAGCTGAACACATAAACATGAAAAATAAACACTTTTTCTTGTATACCAATGTGCAACTGATAGATATTTGATATTCTTTATTGGATTTGATACATTTTCCTTAGGGATTTGTAGGAGCGCTTTTTTACTTTTAACTCTGAATTCTAATTCTTTGTGCTTCTAATTTATTGTTGGATTTTACTCCATTTGTCTTACATATAGAAATACTTAATATGTTATAATTTATTGATCTTTCCTTTTTTGTTAGTTGTGTGTGTGTGGGGGGTAAGAAATCCTTCCCTACTCCAAGTTCATGGAGACACTGTCTTCTATTTTATTCTAGAAGTTTTATGCTTTTCCTCTTATACGCATGCTTTATTTTACCTAGTAACAAATTTTATGTATGCTGTGGGGTAGGTACTCAATTTTTTCCTCCTTATTCAGATAATCAGTTGTTCCAACATCATTTGTTGAAGAGATGGTTGCTTCCTTACCTATCTGTAATGACATTCTAAATATGTCCAGTTTCTATGAATGTGTACTCTATCTGACTATCCTCATAAAAATAGGCTGTCTTGGGACTGAGACATTTATAATAAGTTTTGTTATTAAATAGGACAAATCATTCCACCTTATTCTTTCATGAGTATTATTTTGTCTATTTTTAGCCATTTTCTTTCTAATATAAATTGTGCTTCTAATTCATACATAATTTTCTACCATTCTCCTTGGACTGAGGTATCACTGTAGTTTATAGTCCACTAGAATACAAATCTGTAAATAGTGAAATTAAACAAATGGGGATACTTCTCATTCAAGAAGACTATGCTTTATAAGGCTGTCATAAGATAGATCTTTCTACTATGTTATAAAGGTCATCTAGAGAGAGAATCATGGTCTCTCTCCATTACTTAATTACCCAATTCAAAATAATTGATTTATATTTTTGCCTGTCTTTTTTTCTTGATCCACTTCTTTGTTGCAAATACCCTGTTAGGATTTGAAGACTCTTAACAAAGAAAACAAGTTACATTACCTTAAGGAGCTCACAGTCTACTAGTTGCTGATGAACTGATACATGATATTACAGTGAAAGGCCCTGAAAGAGATTGAGATTGATATTGTTGTGTTTACCTTTTTGCTGTAGCCAGGCAGTTATCAGATATTTGCCTTGATCATTTGCTAAGCGCAGTCATAACTTCCAGCCCTAACAATGAGTGATGGTCTGATGCTATAATGTTATTGGAAAACAATGAGAATATCTGTTAATGGAAGGATAGGCAAATAACACTATTGTCCAGAAAATAGTCTAATCATCTCTTTTTGACTTTGAAAGCTTAAGAAATATAAACATAGAGACTGAAGGCACTAAGGCAACTGCTTTTAGTATTAAAAAAAAATCCAAAGAGAAAAGATCCCAGGTCACTAGGAAAGGTAAAGCAATGGGCAAATATTTGGGGCTGTGACACCACAAGACCTCAATTCTGAATCACATAACTAGTGCTGCATTAGTTGTCTTGTGAATAGAGACTGAATTCTTTTGGATAGGTACTGAAGCAGTAACATTGGGACAGGAGCAGGAATAGATAAACCAAGGTGACCTTGCTATACGTGGCACTGATCAAATGTTGTAATTGTCAATAAAGATCCCTCTTATAGTCACAACTAATCATTAGACAATGCATGAGATTATATCTCCCCTGAAGATCTTTGGTTATAGCTTGCCCAAGTCAGCTGATTCAGCCATCTGTACTCCCTAACACCTGTGCAGCGGTAGAAACCATGTATCGATCTCCTAGATACTACATGTACTAAGCACTTAGATGTATCATGAAGAAAGCAACTAATACTCCCTGCAAAGAGTCAGAGAAAGATTTATGGAAAAGGTAAATCATGAGCTAAACATTGAAGATAGAGTAGGGATTTTGAGGTGGTTGAGAGGAAAAGATTCTTGGCAGCCTATGAAAAGCACAATTGCAGAAGTGAATAAATATGGAGCAAAAGCATTTTAGTAAGGATAGTGAACTATGAAGATGACTAAGTAAACAAAAGCCAAATTATGAAGTTCCTTGTATGTTATATGTGATAGGATAAGCAACTGGAGAATTTTGGACATGGATGTGACTGTTTATAAACTACATTTAAAGATGTCTACTCTGCTAATGGTCTGGAGAATAGAGAAGAATGAGGGATAGTATGGTAGGCAGAATAATGGCCACCCAAAGGTGTCTACATCCTAATCCTCTGAATCTTTGATTAGGTGTACCTTACATGGCAACAGGGACTTTGCAGATGTTGTTAAGGACGTTGAGGTAGGCAAATTATGCTGGAACATCCAGGCCAACAGAAGAGGAAGTCACAGTTGTAAAATTTGAGAATTCAATCTACTGTTTCTGTATTTTAAGATGGAGCCAGGGAGCCATGAGGCAAAGAATGCACGTGGCCTTTAGATACAGGAAAGGACAGGGAAATAGATTCTCCCCTAGCATCTCCAGAAAAGAAACAGCCCTGCTGACACCTTGATTTTAGCCCGGTAGACCCATGTTGGACTTTTAAACTCGAGTGTAAGAAAATAAATTTGTGTTGTTTTTTTAAGCACTTAGTTTGTGGTAATTTGTTATAGCAGCCATAGACAGCTAATGCTCATGGTGAAATGGCTGGCAGAGAGACGAATGAGGAAGCAACTATAATCCATATCAAAGAACATATTTCATGGAGAGTGGTCATTCATTTTGACAAATGTAAGGTTTCCCTAGAAAGAGTAAATACAGGCAGAATTTGTCCTAATGATTAAATTTTTCAGAGGGACAGGAAACATAATTTGCTTGGAACAAAGATGAATTACCCATTTGTGGTCGATATCTTTCAATGAAGAGCAATGCTCCTTTATGATCTAGAATGAATGGGGGAGCGGGAAAAAATGACAAGCTGTCTACACTTGAGCCCTAGAAGGAAATTCTTTTTAATCACACTAGTGGGCAATTTACCTGATCTTTTAAGAATATATTTCTTTTAATTAGCTATGAAGTAGTGACATGTCATTATTAGTTAATAATCAGTCCCTAAAGGATAATGTTTCTCATAGCTTGACTTCTGTATATCTTCTTGTGTCAGGGACCTTGGGTTGTGGACCCCAATTTAGTTCTTCTAATGACTATTTTATTGATTGAATTTGCAAATTGTAGGGAAAGAAATGTAAAGTTTAAGAATCCTCACAACTTGTATTCAAATTCTGGCTTTACTAAATAGTAGGTACATGACTTTGCTTGGGTAGCTGTGTCTTCACAGTCTCTTTCCTCATATGCAAAGGATGATGGCCACTATCTTGTGTCTTTATTATGACATTTAAAGAAAAAAAGTTAAAGTAGTGAGTGTGATATCTAGCACATGTAGTAAATACTCATTAAACTGTAATTATTACCATTATAATATTTATTACTTACAAGCACATGGTGGGGGAGGTGCTCCAAAGTGGATGGGAGATATGAGAAACATATATCACATTCTGAATATTGTGTTATAGATATGTGTAATGTGATCTTTCTTTCCTGCTCATCATTATACTCCTATATAGCAGACCAAGACTATATGGCACCCGGCAGTTTGCTAGATAGTCCAGAAAGATAAAGCCTAAATTTTTGTATATATTGGTAAAAAGGGTGAGGTAGGGTAAGAAAGAGTTTCAACGGGGCCCATAATTTGAATTGTAGCTTGAAATACAGTAATGAGTATACACTATGGAATACTACGTGGCAATGAGAAAAAATGAAATATGGCCTTTTGTAGCAACGTGGATGGAACTGGAGAGCGTGATGCTAAGTGAAATAAGCCATACAGAGAAAGACAGATACCATATGGTTTCACTCTTATGTGGATCCTGAGAAACTTAACAGGAACCCATGGGGGAGGGGAAGGAAAAAAAAAAAAAAAGAGGTTAGAGTGGGAGAGAGCCATAAGAGACTGTTGAGAACTGAGAGCAAACTGAGGGTTGATGGGGGGTGGGAGGGAGGAGAGGGTGGGTGATGGGTATTGAGGAGGGCACCTTTTGGGATGAGGACTGGGTGTTGTATGGAAACCAATTTGACAATAAATTTCATATATAAATAAAAAAAAAAGAAATACAGTAATGACTTCAGAAACTGAAGAGAATGTTCAAGATAAAGAGACTAGGAAGGGGAAGAACAGTAATATTTTTAAATATGGGGATAGAGTTTAGTTTGACTAAAGATGTAGAATGTTTTTATGAGGGGAATGGAGAGCTCATCAAATTTACAAATTTCAGAAAGTACTGAATCTTTTTTTAAAGGCTTATTTATCTTATAACTGAACGTTTGTATCTTTTGCCCAACTTAACCTGATTTGTTCATCTGCCACCCCATTTCTGGTATCCACCCATCTGTTATCTTTACCTAAATGTTCATATTTTTTATATTCCACATATAAGTGCAGCAGTATGGTGTTTCATTCTCTGTTGGACTCAGCATAATGCCCTCAAGTTCTACTCCTGTTATTGCGAATGGCAGGATTTTCTTCTTTCTTGTGGTTAAATAATATTACTATATGTGTGTGGGAGGGAGGAGGTCTGTGTGTGTCTCACATTTTCTTTATACATTCATCTATTGATGGACACTTAAGTGTTTATATGTCCTTGCTATTGTAAATAATGCTGCAATAAACATGGATGTGAAGATAACTTTTTGAGATAGTGATTTCATATTTTTGGATAAGTACCCTGTAGATAGTTCATTTTTTTGAATAAATACTCTAGGAATTGCAATTATATAAATTGCTAGATTATATTATATGGTTTTGAGGAACTTTCATACTATTTTCCATCATGGCCATGTCAATTTATTGCTTATTCCCACAAGCAGTTTTCTGGGGTTTCCTTTACTCCACATCCTAGCTAACACTTGCTATGTCTTGTTTTTTTTTCTTTTTTATCATAATCCTAGTTGTGAGGTGATATCTCATTTTAGTTTTTATTTGTACTTCCCTGATTAATGATATTGACCACCTTTTATGTATCTACTGGCCATGTATATATCTTCTTTGGAAAAAAAATATATATCTGTTCAGTTCCTCTGCTCAATTTTTAATCAGATTTTTTTCTGTTGAGTTGTATGGGTTGAGATGACACTGAATTTTACACTGAGGTATGCACATCACTTAATGGTTAATGAGAAGTCCTTAATTAGATTGGAACTCTAATACTATGACCTTGGTAGCCATGTGCAGGTAGGATGGAAAGTAGGATGTCTGAGGTCAGATAAGCAGGAAAAAGATAACTGATCATGAAGTAATTCCAGTCTGAACTAGGGGACAAATGTAAGGGGCTAAATCTAGAAACATGAAAATGTAAAAAAGAAAAAGGAGTCTATTAATAAGTGACTTGAAAAATACATGTAGCTACTATAATAGGAAGAAACACTAATCATCGATTAAAAATAGCAGGAGAATTCCATCTGAATTTACTGACATGTAAAGAAATTCATCATTTACTATTAAGAGAAGAAAAGTAAGATGCAAAATAATATATATCCTATGATATCGTTAGTATCAGGACAATTATACAAACATTCTAATAAAGATTTCTTATTAGAATGGAGATAAGGAGAGGGCTATTTTTAACTTTATAATAATGTAGTACTTCAATGTTTACAACAAACATACATTATTTTAACCATAAGATTTCAATGTAAAACAATAAAGAGGTTTGTAAATTAGACTATCAATAAGATTATAAATTTCCAACTCCCCTAGAAGGCAAAGAATTTGCACATAGCAGGATCTCAATACTTACTTGTTTGACTGAATGAAAGACTAAAATAAGAGACCATATCCTACAGAATTCTGAGATAATGGATCAGATTTTTAAATTACTCTGAATCATGGGACCCAAGAATTGATCTTCTGATGACAATTCTTTATAAATTTTCAAAACAGATTGTAGTCAATACCTCAGCTTTTTTCACCTGCAAATGGGAATTACTGTTCCATTCTATTAAAGAGATGTTTAGGGAAAAATACGATTTGTTTGAGGACTATCTGATAGTGAAGTTGACCTGTTCTAAAGTTGTCACCTATAAATATTTAAATCATAAGATTTGAGAACTGGTGTTCTGTTACTCAGTTTTCTACTTCATAGTGGGACTTAACTCCTATAAACCAAGAGCTGCTATAGTAAAAGTGCTGTCAGAAGCACAGGACCCAGGCACGGACTTGTTAGACTGCAGTAAACCCACCTCCCTCTTGGGTACTAACGCAGAAATTCTGCAACTCGGGTACCTTTTTGTTTTTCACACATCCATGTTTTAACAGCAGTAGGATTAGAATTATTCTTCCAGTAAATTTTACTTTATTGAATATCAATCGCTCTGGGACTACAGTCATAATAAATTACATATAATAATTATAGATGGAATTTTTATGGTTTCTATTTTCTTATGGATCTGTGAGCATGAGCATAGACATCCTCTACCTCCACATAAATTAAGTTTACCACACACTCCTGGCACCAAAGCTGTAGTAACATACATCATGCATGTTGCCAAGAGTACCTCGAATATGTTCTTGAAAATTAATCTTCTGACCATTGCCCGTCACATTTACTAAAAAGCCGTCCATTTTTGTCAAGATGCAGAATGATAGCTGTTCCCAAACGTTGTCAGTCAACCTTCTTAAAATGTCTGGAGGGCAGTCCTACTGTACCCAAAGCAAGTTTAAAAACCTTAAGGAGAACACCAGAATGTATCTGTCAAAGAAATGTAAAAGAAAACTATTTTGCCCTCAAGAAAAAGAAAATCCATGAAAAAAATCAGAAGCAGACAGCTAAATTAAATGTAGTGTTTTCTCCATCTGTCCCCTACAGGAGAAATTGAAATGGCCTCTTTCAGAAAGCAGCTTACTTTCTTATCGTCTGTAATACATACAAGCACTTGTGAGTTACTTGCAGTCCATTCTTTTTGTCAGTAAGCACAAAAGGAGTATCTAGGAAGAAAGGACTCTGTACTCTTGAAGTTTTCAGTCAAGCAGAGCATGAGAGCCACTGAAACATGTAATAAAAAGGCAGGATTAGCTCTGAGAACCTCTCTAAAAAATCAAGAGGAAAGACCACCTCCTCCTCCTCCTCCTCATCATCATCATCACTGTTGACATTACTATTATTATCTCCTCTTCTCTTTCCCACCCCCGATATTTTTGCTGTCTTCTTTATCACCATCATCTTTATCATGACTGATACTCTCCTCTTCCTCTTCTTTGTCATCATTGCCACCACTATCATGACAATAATCACTGTGTTCAGAGCTTTAAAACATGACTCCTAAAATCTCAGGAGCACAGAGCTGGACACAGGACTCAAACACACAAACTTGGAGATCATGACATGAGTTCAAGTTGGATGCTTAGCCAACTGAGCTACCCAGGTGTCCCTGAAATAGGAGGATCCAAGATGGCGGAACAGCATGGAAGTTTTTTTGCATCTCGCATCCATGAAATACAGCCAGATCAACAATAAACCATCCTGCACACATATAAAAATAATTTGAGGATTAACACAACAATCTGTACAACCTGAACCACAGAACTTGGCAGGTATGTGGCACGGATAGGTAAATTAGGGGAGAGAGAAGCCGCAGAAGCCAGGGAGCTGTTTTTCTTGTGGAAAGAGGACAGAGACAGGTGGAGAGAATGGGAAAAGCACTCCCCCCAAAAGCAGCTGGAGAGAAAGTGGAAAAGTGGAAACAGCCACAGGGACTGAACTAAAAAGGGAGAAAGGAGAAGAGAGAGGGTTTAAATTCCATTCCATAAACAGGGGGAACTCAGAGTCTGAAACTCCACAGCTTGATAACTGGTGTTGCTCTGGTGAGCATGGTGAATCCCCAGGAGCAGAGTAAGGTCTGGGGATCCTTGGGCCACACAGGGAGAGGCAGTTCCCCTGCTGGAAGGGCATTTGATAGAGGCTGCATGTCCCCCCAACAGGCAAAGTCCTTAGTCGACCCTGGAGAACAACTACATTCACTGGTGCTGGAACAAGAGCATTAAGGGTGAAGCCTGGTGCCAGATGTGTGTTGTGATTTTCCATAATCCCTGAAACACTGCTGCTACATGATCACATGAATATTTTCTGGGGTAGGATGGCACCCAGTCGCAGTCTCTGGGCATTAGCAGCAGCACAGTTCTGTGAATGTTCCTGGGTGTGGCCAGCACCTTGCCATTGCTCAGTGAGACCCTCCCCCAGAGGGTCTGAGTGGGTGAAAGCCACAGTCCCTCAGAAGTGAGGGGTCAAGAAACACAGTTGCATCTGAAATCAAACTCAGAAGGGAGGTGCTGCCTGGCAAACTAATGGCTTGGTCACAGTGTAAAGGTAGCAGACAGAAGCCAGAGACAAAGGATGGGTAAGTGATTGCTGATTGGGGAGAACAGCATTCCTATACTAGAGACTAGGTAGCTGGGTGACAGCATTGTCACCCCTCCAAGCATGTAGATACACACCTACAAGCACCACAACACTCCACCCCAGTAAGCTAAGCAGCACCATCTAGTGGACAACGAAGCCATTACACTAAGCCCTGCCCAACTGGGCCAACCTCGCTCTTTAGGAACACCGTAAGTCTCTCCACCTGCTTAGTTTAGACACTATAAGTGCTTCACAGTTTGACTTCTAGGGAAAAACAATGTCATTTCAATTGTATTTCAGTCTGTTCACTGATTCATCTATTTAATTTTCTTTTTTTTCTTTTTCATTTCTTTTTCTTGAATCCAGAGAGAGAAAAAAGTATTTTTATTTTCAATTTTTATTAAAAATATTTTTCTTTTATTTTTTTCTACTATATTTTTTACTTTCTGTTAAATTTTTCAAATTCTGTTTTACTTCCATAATTTCATTTTATTCTATTTCATTGTATTCATTTTTTCAAATTTTCAAACGTTTTCCTTTTGTCCCCCTGTTTTCTCTAATTTATCAAGCTCCTTTCAACAAACCAAAACACAGCTAGGATCTAATATAATTTATTTGATTGTGTGTGTGTGTGTGTGTGTGTGTTGTGTTTAATTATTTAATTTTAATTTTTTTTTTACTTTATTCATTTTCTTCCTTCGAAATGATGAAACAAAGAAATTCATCCCAAAAGAACGAGCAGGAAGAAACAACAGCCAGCGACTTAACACAGATAAAAGCAAGATGTCTGAACCAGAATTTAGAATCATGATAATAAGAATACTAGCTGGGGTCCAAAATAGATTAGAATCCCTTTCTGTGGAGATAAAAAAAAAAAAAAAAAAAGTAAAAGCTAGTAAGGATGAAATAAAAAAGGCCATAACTGAGCTGCAGTCGTGAATGGTTGCCAAAGTGGCAAGAATGGATGAGGCAGAGCAGTGAATCAGCGATATAGAGGACAAACTTATGGAGAATAACGAAGCAGAAAAAAAGAGGGAAACTAAGGCAAAAGAGCATGATTTAAGAATTAGAGAAATTAGTGACTCATTAAAAAGGAACAACATCAGAATCATAGGGGTCCCAGAAGATGAAGAGAGAGAAAAAGGGGGTAGAAGGGTTATGTGAGAAAATCATAGCAGAAAACATTCTTAACCTGGGGGAAAGACAGACATCAAAATCCAGGAAGCTCAGAGGACTCCCTTAAGATTGAACAAAAACTGACCATCAATAAGGCATATCATAGCAAATTCACATAAAATCTCAGTAAGGTAAGGGTATTATTACCACTTTAAAAATGAAATGATGAACCTGAAGCAGAGATGAGTTCAGTAACTTGTCCAAGTTCACAGGGACAATGAAGTAACAAAACCAGGCCTCTGACAACAAAACATCATTTTCCTGAACTGGTTAAATCCTTTCCAAAGTTTCTGATTGGAATTAACCCTTCAGAATCAGAAAGACTGCAGGACACTGTGTATCTTTCTGCATTGTTGACTCAGATAGAAAGAGCCATTTGGAAAAAGTTCTCTGTATGTGTGTCTTGTTTCTTCCTTCTGATCGGCTACCCACGTCTACAACTTTTATGTAGAACTCAACTCCTGATTCACACCTTGTAGCACATTTCACAGTTGGATTGGTCCTGTCTACCCAGAAACTAGCTGCAACTCAGTGAGCCTTATTTGGGAGTTTCTAACCTAACCTGCTTTCTTTATGTAATAAGAGTCCTGGGGTCATAGCTCTGCTCTGCTGTGAAATCTGTGACTCAAGGAATATATCCTTTGTTAAAGCTTTAAATTATCTATCTGCAATTGATGTGCATGAGGTGACTGGCCTAGTGTAATCATTTTAAATTTATTTTCATAGTTAAGATTCTTTCTTTTTAAAGTTTATTTATTTATTTATTTTGAAAGAGAGTTCATGAGCAGGGAAGGGGCATAGAATGAGGAGAGGGAGAATCCCAAGCAGGCTCCATGCTGTCTGCTCAGAGCCTGGTGTGAGGCTTGCTCTCATGAACCATGAGATCATTACCTGAGCTGAAACCAAGAGTCAGACACTTAACCCACTGAGGCACACAGGCATGCAACCAGAGTTAAGATTCTGTATGCTACTTAATATAATTAAGATTTCACACTTATAATTTAAGCCAAACATAAACTTACTTAGTTTATATCACAGGTAAATTAGTTCTTCAAAGAAACTTTCAAGTTCCCCTACCCAATAATTATAGTAGAACTAAAATGGATAAACACTGCCCATAATATCATCTCTCCCAAAAGCAACAATTGCTAAGATTTTATAAAATTTCTTTCCCACTTTTTTTCTTCTCTGGATAGATTTTTAGATGGTAATGCATATGCTATGTATATATAACTTTGTATCTTCATTCACTTGGTGAAAAGTGTTCACAATTACTGTGGTTTTAAAATCTCTGTAGCAACACAAATTACTGGCAGCATAATAATTGGATGTGAATTGATGTACTGCGTGTTACAGAAGTGATCCTAGACTACAGATACTTAGGCCGTTTCTAATTTTTCATTGAAGTAATACAGTGAACATCTTAACATGTAGATGATTCTGGAAATACATCATAATCAAAAGTCTAGGAAATACACTAAGAATCACCAAAGTACATTCGCATTTTGTCACACATTTTAAGTAACTCACTTGTCAAGAAGGTTGTCGACTCTGTTGAAAAATATGACAATACGACGCAAGACCACAGAGCTAATTAATGGCAGAACCCAGCACTCAAACATGGGCTTTTTCTGATCCAAGTCATGCTGATGATACTCTTCCTCTTTCTGTTCTCCCTGAGGAACCCCCTTCCCTTCACTGGGCCCCTGGAAACCAACAGTACTAAAAACCAGTGATTCCAGAGGTTTCCTCTCCATCATTATTGCAGCTCCAAATCTCTCCTTCCACCTTTCTGACAATAAATCATAGTGTAAGCCCAGCAAATTAATTTCCTGAATATTTGTTTAAAAAATATGGTCTTCCTTCTCTATTCTCACTGCCAAAGTTCACATCACCGTTGTTTCTAGCTTGGATGACTGAGACAACCTCCACTTACTATTCTGGCCTTTCCCCCCCTCCCCCCTTAAATCTACTCTTTACACTATATCCAACAATCCATCTCTAAAATCATAATATCCTTTTCAGACAAAAACCATCAATAATCATTACTGTACTCCTAATCCCTATACATATGCCCATCTCTTCATGATCCATTACCAAACCAACACCCCAACTTGATCTCTTTTCTTCTCATTTTATCAATCATGGTGAATTACTAATGGAGATGCCCAAATTTTCTGAACGTTTAAGCATTTAGGCATTCCCCCCCGCCACCCACCAGACTTTTAACTAGCGCTGTTGTCTTTTTCTCCTTTAGTGAAACTTCTATTCCTCTTCTAATAGCGGCAATCCATTACCCTTGAAATCTTGAACTGTCCCATGCAGAGGTGTTAACGACTCATATATGCTCATGTTAGTTTATGCATCAGTGTATTAAACCAGGAATTCTACCCTTTCAACTCTCAATTAGCTCCTGCATCTCTACCTCTTTATTCTCCTTTCTTCAATAACAGGGCATATTTCATTGATCCATAGGACCAAAGCAGGAGGCATTTTTCCCAGCACCTGGAAGTTAGTAACTATATTTCGTGCTTTTCTATGCTGCCACATTGTCTATACTACAAAGTTGACTTTAACTGTCCCAAAACAGTCCTTCATGAAGGGGATTCCCTGGTTTATGGCAGAAATTGTGTTACCCACAAGTATATGTTATATAGATACACAGTCAGAGGGAACTAGGCATAATTCAGAACCCAGAAAGTTAAAGTGAAATGATGCCAATAAGTAACTCAAATTTTATTATTAGATTTCCTTGTTTTTAAAGGACTCAAGCCCTAGACTAGCCCTAATAATTAAGGTATTTCTCATATGAGCACTTGGCATGATTCGAGCTATAAAGCAAATGGGTACAGACTCCAATGCCTGTTAAATCATCAAGCCAGCAGCTTTATGTATGTTTTTATAACTTTTATTTAATCATTTCTCTCTGAAGACTGTGTCAAATATATTGTGTGGGGTTGTTCCTTTTATGTGAAGTTGCATTATACTCCATATATACAAAAGAAATTTGTAAGCAGCACCTAATTGAAAATATGGACACTTGAAGGAATTTGTAGATAATTTAATACTTTAAAAAATATATTGATGTCTAGTTTGTAGGTTTTGATATCTCCACTTAAAAACTAGAAGGAGAAAATGAGTGTGGATTAATGTTACATTTACAGTTTCTTAATGAATTCTAGATGAAATCCAGGATATAGCTAATAACTCAATCTGTAACGGCAATATTGGGGTCTAAAAAGAACAAAACTATTGGGGATGTTTTGTTTTTTTTTTAATATCACTTCAACGTTAAGAGAATTCTAGAAGTTGCTTATCTAGTATTTAACTTTCAAGTCCAACTTTGGATGAGAAAACAATGAGATGCTGTACCAATGAGGATACCGTATTCTTGCCTGTTTGTATTTGTGAAAAATATGCAAATATTTTTTTTTGCTATAGGAAAATAATATTGAAAGGTAGAATGAATACAGTGAATATTCAAGCCATAATTAAAACTTTCAGCTGTAGTGGTGCACCTGGGTGGTTCATTTGGTAGAGCTTTCAACTCTTGATTTCAGTTTAGGTCATGATCCTAGGATCCTGGGAGTGAGAGCCATGTCAGGCTCAGTGCTGAGGTTGGAGTCTGCCTGAGAGTCTCTCTGTCTTTCCCTCTGCCCTCTCACCTGTGCGTGCACACGTTCGCACACACGCTCTCTCTCTCAAACAAAATTCAGTTGATTTATTCATATTTTTTTCATAAGATAAAACCCAACACTGCGTTTTTTGGTGAAATATCTACATATATTCATTATTGATCTTGAAAATTAATACAAATTGTTTAGAAAAAATAAATACATAGCAAAAGGTATTAAGATGCTCATATCCAACAATCTTGCAATTTTTCTTCCATGGAAATAATTGATTTCCATTGAACTACGATATATATTAACTATAGTATTACTGAGGTAGCACCTAAAGAAAACTTGTAATCTAACTTTCAATATATTGGGATTCATCAACATTAAAATTGTAGTATGAAAGTGGGGCACCTGGGTGGCTCAGTCGGTTAAGCGTCTGACTTTGGTTGAGGTCATGAGCTTGTGGTTCATGAGTTTGAACCCTCTGTAGGGCTCTGTGCTGACAGTTCAGAGCCTGGAGCTTGCTTCAGATCCTGTGTCTCCGTTTCTCTCTGTGCCCCTCCCACTTTTGCTCTGTCTCTTAAAAATGAGTAAGTGTTAAAATTTTTTAAAAGGTTAAAAAATGAATAAATAAAATTGTAGTATGAAAGATTCCTGAAGCACAAGATGTATTGTAATATTGCTGGAATGAAACTACATTTATATACAAAAAATGAAAATAAAGTTCAGTTTTACAATTGTGGGTTTGAGTTATTTAAAACTTTCATAATTATATATTTATTAAAACACATCCAATGTAGCCATTTTTAAAATATGTAACTATATTTCTTACTTTAGAATACAATACAGAAAAATTGTGATAGTGCAGAATTACTGAATATTCAGGACCCAGTTTCCTCTACTAACATCTATTACTATGGTACCTTTGTCACAACTAAGAAACCAACATCATTATCTTCTTATTAACTAAACTATATTCAAATTACATTAGTTTTACATTAATATCCATTTTCTGTTGAATGATCCATCCAGGATACCATATCATATTTTATCATTTCCTTAGCCTCCTCTGGGCTTTATTAGCTTTTCAGAGCTTCCATAGTTTTGATGACATTGATAGTTTTGAAACCAGTGGTCAGGTATTTTATAGAATGCTCATCTTGTATATTCTTTTCCCTGACCCTAGAATCAGCCATTTTTTTCAAAGGAGCTCTGGTTCTTTATATTGGAAAACTATAATAGAAACAATTGGGGACTGGGCCCTGGGTGTAGCCACTTTTTAAACAAATGATTGGTTCAAGGGCTAGCACTCAGCCAATGACATGATAAGAATCATAACTTTGGTGCCCTGAACCTCCACTCTCTAGTATTGTGTCAATATGGCCACCTTGTCTTCGTACATGTGGTCAGATAATTGATCTATAAATACATGGATTTATACCCTCTGGAGAGTTTTCACATCAATCTACTTGACCACTTTTAAATTATGCCTTAAATCATATGTAATGACAGAAATGAGTTTTGGTCATTTTATATGTCTTTCTCAGCTCTATAGTTGCACAATTACCTTACCACTAACTCTTAAAGAACAAGTAGTTCTTTCTCCTTTAAATTTCCATGGCCATCAAATTGCAATGTTCCCATTCTTGTGCATGAATAATCCATGAATGAACTTCACATACAGTCTGACTCTTGACCCTCTCTATATTCCATGCTCATTCTGGAAGAAATGCTTAACCAATATTCTCCACTATTAATTTGATAGTCTCACCTTTGCATAGAAAATATTCTGGCCAATTTTAACATTTCAAGTAGAAGGAGTTGGCTCTGATTTTATGCTTGGTTTAAAGACCAGGGAGAGTACTTTGATAATAGACCTGGTTAAAACTTGTGTTTTATTTTTCTTTATTTTACTCAGAAAGTATTTCTGTTTGGTCTTAAAGAATGTTAAACCTCACTCCCCAAAACAAACAACAACAAAAAACTTGATTGTTTTCCATTTTAATTGATTTTCAAAAGTTGGGATAAAATGCTCTCAACTCTTTGCAATACTGAAGTGTTTCTACTAGTTGCTTTTCTTAGACCAGCTCATCACTTCCTATCAAAGGTTAAGAAATAATTGTTTGGGCATTGAATAAACTGATAAGGAACACAAGTAAGGAGGAAAGAAACAAGATTGAAATGTCTAAATTCTATGTTATTTCTAAAGGTTAGGAAAGAATGCATATTTTCTTTCTAAATGTCAATTTAATCTGAATGGCAGTGAACCTCGAATAACATTTGAATTTAATGTAGAACTTTTGAAAATGAACCAATTGCCTAGCTAACTGCCTGTTTTGCTTTTGGGTGAACTTCACGTTTGGCTTTCAGTTGATGGATAGCTGAAGTATCATTTCCATTTTGAAATATAAACATAATAGTTGGCTGTTAGAAGTGGGGAGAGAAGCTTTATTTGTTGACCAGTGATCAATCTGGGATTTTATTTTACAGTCTCAAAAGGCTGCATAGTGAATGGAGTTATGCAGTTCATTTGAATGGCTGCCTAATTAGAATTAAAAGGGACCAAGCACTGAACATTATTCTGGATACTCAGAACTGGCATTTGGAAATCCTATCCATTGTCTTCAAACACAGTGTTTCTCTCCAGGTGTTTTATAGAGGTAAATATATTGCAGAATTTTGCACAGGCCATTTATAAGTGGGAAGGCATTAGTAAGCCCGGAAAGACAACTGGCTAGTAGACTTGAACTTTTTGCTAATCCCGGGAGTGACTTGAATTGTTTTGTTTCAACTTTTTGATCTTGACCAACCTATCAAGGGACATAGATTCAGTGTATACAGATGGACTCTGGGAAGAGTCAGTGGTCAGAAATGCAGAAAGTCAAAGGAAGGCACTTAGGGTCATAACTGTAAAAAGTTGAGTCCAAAGAGATAGTATCCCAGATATTGATGGAAGATGATGGAAGGCAGGATATGGTAGTACCTTCTGCATATTGGTGGACCAATCATTCTCTTTGTGTGCTAACCACCAGAGTCACCACGATTCCCTAACTCTCAGGTGTCCAATGTTTCTCATATTCTAGTGGGATTACTAGTTCCTATTTTCTTACATTAATATTTCTGGAATTGTAGATATTATTCCTGATAACATGTCCATTGGAACAACACTTCAAAACTCAAGGACACGTGGAAATCATACTGGTCCCTACTTACTGGATAATCTTGGGGAAAGAACCTACTCTCTACTTAGTGAAAAATGATGAAATTAGACTAGATTCCCAAGGTCTTTTAGAATTCTAACATTCTGGAAGCAGAATTGTTTAATATATCAAATATCTAAGACTTAAAAGACCATGTATTTAAAAAGCCCATATACTCCGAGATACTCCTAGCAAGAAAACTTGGTAACAAATGTTTAAAAAAATTTTTGAGTGAAGTTAAATTATTTTAACATGGAATTAACAAAAATATCCTTCCTAAGTTATTCAGTAGTTTGTGTGTATGTGTGTGTGTATCTATCTATATCTATCTATGGATATATACTATGTTAGATAATAGTCCTTCAAAATAGTTCCTTTAACTGCCTTTGCTCTAACAGTTTCAAATAGAAAGTACATAGTTTATGTATATGTTATCAAATAAAATTGGAGAGTTAGGAGGAGGGAAGTCCTATAAAGTACATTGATATTAAATTATACTCAAGAGCTGGCTATCCTTTATTCTAATTTCCTTTTTAGTGCAGCCAGAGAATGTATAAGGCCTATTTGAGGTCCTATAAAGAAAACTAAACACCACAGTAAGAACAGAATTCTGGTCTAGATCCATGCAAAGACACTGGAAATAGCTACTTCCCATTCCTCTACTTACTGTAAAGTCAAAATCTCCAACCTATCGTGGGTTAGATCTTATTAACGGCACATCCAGAGAAGAAGAAACATCACAGGATGAGTCATTGTTATCATGGCAAAACTTTTTTGGAGTGACTTATCAAGATGACTTTCATAAATTCTTTATTAGATATGCATCAATGACAAATGTTCATTGCTGATCAATTCTCAAATGAATCCAGCACAATGTTCATTCTTATCTCTTTTGATATTATCATATCTCATCAATGACCTATCTTCTTTATGAACTGATGCATTAATAGTGTGGCAAGATGATTGCTTTGTATGATTCTCCTCTGCCCTTCTCTCTGTCCCTAACCCCCTTCCCTGCACTCTCTCCTCCAAATTCCATATCCCAGTTTCTGTCATATCTCCCACCAAGAGGAGAAAAATAAATCCTGGTGCCTATTCTGCTTTGCTCTTTGGAGCAGTTGGGCTTTTCTAGAATGTTTTCAATAGGAAAGAATTTCTTAATTTAGACTGGAATGGGCAAACAAACAGCTGCTGGCTTCTCCTCCTTGAATGTCAATTGCCTGTCATCTAGTTTGCATAGACCTGCTTGTCATGGTTATTTTTTTAGCAAGCTTGATGTCAAAATCTTTTGCTGGTCCTGTCCCCTGAGTAAAGTAACCTAGGCTCAGAATAAAGATTATGATCAGAATGGATCTGCATTCTCGGAATCCTCCTGTTCCCTGGCATTCAAATTGACTTAGTGCTTAAAGGTTTCACTTGAGCTAGGGCTGGTAGAAAGCCATCTGTGGTTTTTTCCTCCTTCCTGGATTCTGTCTGCCTATGTATAATACTCCTGAGTTTGCTGGTTAGCTATAGTCCAATGGAATTCTTGGAAATAATTTTTAGCAGATCATCCAAATCCTGCTTGTTCTGGAATATAAAACTCTATGGATCGATTGCTTGTCTAGCTACCAAAGTTCTCATGGTCTTTAGTGATTTCATGAGCTATGATGTCACCATTCTATTCTTAAGGCTCAGTCCCTAATGAATGTAATCCTAATGTCACAGGTATTTTTCTTGAAGATATAGTTCTGATTGAATTTATCTGCTGTTTTTTTTTTTAAGATTAACAAGCCATTTTAACTCCTTAAACCTCTAAATGTAATTAATATTTTTTAACTTTGTACAAATTTGTCCACATTACATGGTACTGTTCAAGCAATAAACTGATGTAATGGGAAGAAAATGGTTTTAATTAAAATATAAAATATTAGTCCTCTTAAGGCCATAGAAGTAGATTTGTGCAGAGGAAGTCCCTACAATGACAATTTTAGGAGATCTGAGTTCTAGGCAGATTGTATCACCAATTCATTTTACACAAGTTCTTCAGAAAAGTTTTTACGAAAGTTCTTCAACATAACAAACTAAAGGCACAGAGAAGTAAACCCTTTCTCCAGCAGCATATAGTAAATATTTTGGCAATACATAGAAATTAGCATGGTGACCTCAAACAAACAGACAAAACCCTGGGCTTTACAAGTAATGGCAAATGTCCATCTACCCATGTTTTCTTGGATCTATTTGCTATCAGGACAAAAGTAAATCCTTGCCACTCTATCTCTGCTTTGGACAACATCTTGATCAAGGACTTGAGCTTCTGTCAGGTCTGCACTGGTTCGAAATTCCACTCAGTGATTTGGGTATAATGTTGCTTCTTTCATTTGTCCTACTAGCCCAGGAATGAGTGGCTTCTTTATGATAATCTCTGGGCTGCCTCACTTCTGTCTTTCTGTCCTTTTACTACTTGTGTGATTCATTCTTTGTGTTACAAATTATCTAAGTTTCTGGGGTGTCTGTGTGACTCAGTTGGTTAAACATCTGTCTCTTGATTTTAACTCAGTTCATGATTTCATAGTTTGAGTTCCAGCCCCATGTCAGGCTCTGTATTGACCCTATGGAGTCTGCTTGATATTCTCTCTCACTCTCTCTCTCTGTCCCTCCCCTGCTCATGTTCTGTCTTCTGAAAATGAATAGTTTTTTTTTCATTCTTTAAAGTTTATCTGAGTTTCATTTATCTAATGGAACTATGATACACTAACTGCATGATTTAGACTGAGTTACTAAAGGAGGTTATGGCTCATTTTTTTTTTATTGTTGTTTTTTGTTTCTGTTTTTTTTTTCCTCTTCACTTTACTAATGGAACTAATAATAGTTGCCTATGGTACTACTATGAAAATGAAAGATAACTTTCTCATTACCAGTCAACATGGCAGAGAAGTAAGGGGACCCGAAGTTCCCTTGTCTCTCAAACACAATAGTATTGAGGCCAAATGACTTAGAATTCCAGGAATCTGGGATACAGAGTGACAAACATTTCGAGGGGCTCACAGGGACAACTTGGGGGGTCATAGGTGCATAATTTTGAATTGGGAAAGATAAAATGGGCGGTGTAGGCATGGAGAGGAGGGATCACTTTCTGTGGAGAGAAAAAAGGAAAGAGGCTGTGGAAGTATAGGATTATATTTGGACAAGAGAAAAACCATGGACTGGGGAATGGAAAAAAAGGAGAAAGAACCAATTTCTAAAACAATCCAGCGTTGCGGGTCTTTATCTGGACTGAGGACTGCCACTCTGTATGTGTGCCTGAGGAGGAGGGGAGCCACTCCCAGGCTCAGTAGCAAGCTCAGAGGCAAAGTTGGAGAGAGCAGTCCCCTCCCTTTGGTGCTGTGGGAAGAAGGTACATAGCTGCTCCAAGGACAAAATACCCTGCAGGTGCTGCCAGGCAGAGGCCTTTTGTTGGCTGGGCAGAGTGGTACTACCGCAGAACCAGGGCACATGTAGCAGGATCCTTTAAGAGGTTGGAGTTTAAATCCAAGCTGAGCACCTGGGAGGCATAGGAGACTGTGGAGTGGGACAAGCTGTCCTGCTCACACCTGTGTAACACTGTGAGGATGGCCTGAACAGAGGGATCTTGGACACCCAATCCAGGGAGGAGAGTGTCACCACCACATTGTCACCATTTTTATCCCCATCACCAACAAGGTGGTGCTTCAGGGGAATAGGACAGCATGCCCACAGTGGAAGCAGGACCTGCCTACACCAAACCACTTCCCTTTATGCCTTGGTAACTGGTATCTACCAGAGCAAGATTGACACTGACCAAAGCAGAGAGCCCCTACTCTAGACCAGCAGAGCCACTGGTTCCAAGATACCATCAGATATCGGTCCAACTGTTTTGCATTTTCAGATTTGATTCTTGGTCAATTCTTATTTTATATATATGTGTGTGTGTGTGTGTGTGTATATATATATATACACACACACATATGTGTGTGTGTGTGTGTGTGTATATATATATACACACACACACATATATATGTATATATATATACGTATACATACATATACACATACATATATATGTTTATTTTTATATATACCTATATATATGTATATGTATAACATGTGTATTTCTTCCTCTTCCTCCCTTCTCTATTCTGGTTATTGGTTTGTTTAAGTAGACATTTTTAATAATTTATTTTTACACCTCTTTATCTCCTTTATTTTCCTCTCTCTCTGGATTAAACAATGTAGTTTCTCTGATTCTCTGCATGGTCATTTTTTTCTTTCTCTGCCCCTGTCATTTCTCTCCTTGTTTGGGATAAGGCTTCTTCCACCACCACCCCCTTTTAAAATTTATTCCAGGGTGACTTCAATGAACAAATAAAGGTGTACTTGGTGGAAGATCCAAACCACCACTACCAGTAGGGAGATAAAGCAACCAGAGTCGGAACTACAGAGCACATGCAACACCAAAAACACCTCCTGAAGGGCCAGGCCCTAGATAATGTATGAACCCTTTTTAATATAGTAGTATTCACAGGTGTAGGACACATAACCAGCTATTAAAGCATGCAAAGGACAGAAAACTAGCCAAAATGATTAAACGGAAGAATTATCCTCAAAAGAATTTCCAGGAAGAAATGACAGCTAGAAAATCACTTAAACCAGATTTAAACAATATATTTGATCAATAATTTAGATTAATTGTCATAAGATTAATAGATGGGCTTGAAAAAAGCATAGAAGACAGCAGAGAAACTCTTGCTGCAGAGATCAAGGAACTCAGAAATAGTAACAACGAATTAAGAAATGTTGTAAATGAGGTGCAAAATAAACTAGATGCAGTGACAGCAAGGATGGAAGAAGCAGAGGAGAGATTAAGTGAAATAGAAGATAAAATTATGGAAAATGATGAAGCTGAAAAAAAACATAAAAAATACTAGACCATGAGGGAAGAATTAGAGAATTAAGTGATTCAATGAAACATAATAATATCCATGTCATAGGAGTTCCATAATAAGAAGAGAGAGAGAAAGGGGTAGAAGGTTTACTTGAACAAATTATAGGTGAGAACTTCCCTAATCAGGGGAGGGAAGAAGACACCCAGATCCAGGAGGCACAGAAAACTCCATTCAGATTCAACAAGAATCTTCACCATGGAATATCATAGTGAAATTGGCAAAATACAAAGATAAAGAGAGAAGTCTGAAAGGAGCTAGGGACAAACAGCACTTAACCTACAAGGGTAGACATAAAAGTATAGTAGCAGACCTGTCCCCTGAACCTTGGCAGGCCAGAAGGGAGTGGCAGGATATATTCAATGTGGTGAATGCAGCCAATAAGCCTTATCCAGCAACGCTGTCATTCAGAATAGAAGGAGAGATAAAGGCTTTCCCAGACAAACAAAAACTGAAGGAGTTCATGACCACTAAACCAGCCCTGCCAAGAGATCCTAAGGGGGACTCTGTGAGTAGAATTCTGAAAAGACTACAAAGGACATGATACATCACCACAAACACAGATAAATCTACAGATAACACAATGACACTAAATCCATATCTTTCAGTAATAACTCTGAATGTAAATGGACTAAATGCCCCAATCAAAAGACATAGGGTATCAGAATGGATACAAAAAAAAAAAAAAAAAAAAACCAAGACCCATCTATTTGCTGTCTATAAGAGACCCATTTTAGACCTGAGGACAAGTTCAGATTGAAAGTGAGGGGATGGAGAACCATCTATCATCCTACTGGAACTCAAAAGAAAGCAGGATAGGCCATGCTTCTATCAGGAAAACTAGATTTTAAACTAAAGACTGTAACAAGAGAGGAAGAAGTGCATTATATCATAATTATGGGGTCTATCCAACAAGAAGAGTAACAATTGTAAAGTTTATGGCCCCAACCTGAAGACCCCAAATATATAAACCAATCACAAACATAAGTAATCTTATTGACAAGAATATGGTAATTTCAGGGGACTCTAATACTCCATTTATAGCATGGGACAAATCATCTAGACAGAAAATAAAGAAACAATGGCCTTGAATGATACACTGTACCAGATGGACTTGACAGATACATTCAGAATTTTTCATCCCAAAACACCAGAATACACATTCTTCTCAAGTGCACATGGAACATTCTCCAAGATAGGTCACATACTGGGTCACAAAACAGCCCTCAATGAATATAAAAGAATTGAGATAATACCATGCATATTTTCAGATCACAATGGTATGAAACTTGAAATGGACCACAGGAAAAAGTTTGGAAAGCCTCCAAATGTATGGAGGTTAAAGGACATCCTACTAAAGAATGAATGGGACAAGGCAGTTAAAGAATAAATTATAATTATATATTTATATATATTAATATATATTTTATATTAATATATATTTATATGTAAAAATTTATATATATAACATATATATAAGCTTATATATAAGCTTATATATATAACATATATAAGCTTTATATATATTAATATATATTTTTATATTAATATATATTTATATGTAAAAATTTATATATATGTAACATATATATAAGCTTATATATTATGTATATATATGTTATATATAAAAGTTATGTATATATAAACATATATATAACATATATAAGTTTATATATATTTATATAAATTTATATATATATTTACATATATATATTTATTTATATATATGTTTCTAAGTGAAGCAAATGAAAATGAAAACATGACATCCCAAACACTTTGGGATGCAGCAAAGCAGTATAAGAGGAAAATACATTTCAGTCCAGTTCTAGCTCAAGAAACAAGAAAAATCCCAAATACAAAAAGAACAGATCAATGAATCTAAGAGCTGACTTTTTGAAAAAATAAACAAAATTGATAACCCCTAGCCAGACTTCTCAAAAAGAAAATCACAAATGAAAGAGGAGAGATTACAAACAACACCACGGAAATACCATTGCTAGAGACCACTACAAAAAATTATATGCCAACAAATTGGACAACCTAGAATAAATGGACAAATTCCTAGACACCCACACACTACCAAAACTCAACTGGAAATAAATGGAAAATTTGAACAGACCTAGAGCCAGTGAAAAAATGGAATCATTTATCAAAAATCTCCCAACAAGTAAGACTCTTGGACAAGACGTCTTCCCTGGGGAATTCTACCACCCATTTAAAGCAGAGTTCATACATATCCTTCTCAAGCTGTTGCAAAAAGTAGAAATGGAAGGAAAGCTTCCGGACTCCTTTTATGAAGGCATCATTACCTTGATTCCCAAACCATGAAGAGACCCCACTAAAAAGGAGAATTACAGGCCAATATACATGATGAACATGGATGTAAAAATTCTCAATAAGATAGTAGCAAATCGAATTCAACAGTGCATTAAAAGAATTATTCACCATGATCAAGTGGGATTCATTGCTGGGCTACAGGGCTGGTTCAATATTTGCAAACCAATCAATGTGATACATCACATTAATAGAAGGAAGGATAAGAACCATATGATCGTGTCAATAGATTCAGAAAAGGCATTTGACAAAACACAGCATTCTTTCTTAATAAAAACCCTCAAGAAAGTTGGGATAGAAGGAACATACCTTAACATCATAAAAACCATACATGAAAAAAGCCCACAGCTAATATCATCCTCAATGGGGAAAAACACACCTTTCTCCCTGAGATCAGGAACATGGTAGGATGTGCACTCTCACCACTTTTGTTTAACATAGTGTTGGGAGTGCTAGCCTCAGCAGACAACAAAATGAAATAAAAGGCATCCAAATAGGCAAAGAAGAAGTCAAACTTTCACTATTTACAAATGACATGATGCACTATGTGGAAAACCCAAAAGACTCCACCAAAAGCTGCTAGAACTTACACATGAATTCAGCAAAGTTGCAGGATACAAAATCACTGTACAGCAATTGGTTGCATTTCTATACAGCAATAATGAAGCAACAGAAAGAGAAATCAAGAAATCGATCCCATTTACAATTGCATCAAGAACCGTAAAATACCTAGGAATAAGCCTAACCAAAGATGTAAAAGATCTGTATGCTAAAACTTATAGAAAACTTGGGAAAGAAATTGAAGAAGACACCAAGAAATGGAAAAACATTCCATGCTCATGGATTGAAAAAGAAATATTGTTAAAATGTCAATACTACCCAAAGCAATCTACACATTCAGTGCAATCCCAATCAAAATTGCACTGGCATTCTTCTCAGAGATAGAATAAACAATCCTAAAATTTGTATGGAGCCACAAAAGACCCCAACTAGCCAAAGTAATGTTTAAAAAGAAAAGCAAAGCAGGGGGCATCACAAGCCTGGACTGTAGCCTCTACTACAAAACTGTAATCATCAAGACAGTATGGTATTGGCAAAAACAAACATATAAACCAATGGAATAGAATAGAGAACCCAGAATTGGACCCACAAATGTATGGCCAGCTAATCTGTGACAAAGCAGGAAAAAGTATCTAGTGGAAAAAAGACAGTCTCTTTACTAAATGGTGCTGAGAGAACTGGATAGCAACATGGAAGAGAATGAAAGTGGACCACTTTCACCATACACAAAAATAAAGTCAAAATTGGTGAAAGACCTAAATGTGAGACACAAAACTATTAAAACCATAGAGAAGAAAACAGGCAGCAGTCTCTTGGACCTTAACTACAGCAATTTCATACTTGACCCATGTCCAAAGGCAAGGAAAATAAAAGCAAAAATTAACTATTGTGCCCTCATTAAGATAAAATGATTCTTCCCTGAAAGGAAAATGATCAACAAAACTAAAAGACAACTGTTGGAATGGAAGAAGATATTTACAAATGACATATCAGATAAAGTGTTAGTATCAAAATCTGTAAGAACTTAACAAACTCAACACCCAAAAAACAATCTAGTGAAGAAATGGGCAGAAGACATGCATAGACACGTTTTCAAAGAAGACATCCAGATGTCCACAGACACCTGAAAAGATGCTCAACTTCACTCATCATCAGGGAAATACAAATAAAAACCACATTGAGATACCACCTCACACAGGTCAGAGTGGCTAAAATGAACAAATCAGGAAACAACAGATGTTGGCAAGGATGTGGAGAAACAGGAACCCTTTTGTACTATTGGTGGGAATGCAAACTGTCTCAGCCGCTCTGGAAGATAGTGTGGAGTTTCCTCAAAAAATTAAAAATAGAATTACCCTACAACCCAGCAATAGCATTACTAGGAATTTATTCAAATGATATAGGAGTGCTGATTCATAGAGGCACATATATCCCAATGTTTATATCAGCACCTTTGACAACAGCCAAAGTATGGAAAGAGCACAAATAGCCATCAACTGATGAATGGATAAAGAAGATGTGGTTTATATATACAATGGAATACTACTTGGCAATGAGAAAGAATGAAATCTTGCCATTGGCAATGATGTGGAATGAACTGGAACATATTATGCTAAGTGAAATAAGTCAGTCAGAGAAAGAGAGATAACATACGTTTTCACTTACATGTGGAATTTAAAAAACTGAACAGAAGACCCTGGGGGAAGGGAAGGGGAAAAATAGATTCAAAGAGGGAGGTAAACCATAAGATACTTTTAAATACAGAAAAAAAAAAACTGAGGGTTAATGGGGAGTTGGGGGAGAGGGGAAAAATGGTGCTGAGCATTGAGGAGGGCACTTGTCGGGATGAGCCCTGGGTGTTGTATGTAAGTGATGAATCATGGCCATCTACTCCTGAAGCCAAGAATACACTGTATACACTGTACATTAGCCAACTTGACAATAAATTATATATTTTTAAGAAATATAACTTTCTCTGATATATAATTATAATTTAATAACTCCTGTTAGATGAGTGTTATGATGGTGTGTTTGTTAGTGATATATGCAGTTGTTGTTCCTAGAATGAAAATTAACACCTAAGTCTCTGATGTGTTTTTTTTTTCCTCTGCTACACCATGGTTGTGTCCAAAAAATTCAAGACCTTCCCAGCCATGTTGTCATTTAAAAGCTCAGTGAAAAACCATGCAAGCAGGGAACTTTGTTCATATATATTTTTTCAACCAGTGAAGTCATCTGTGAACCCCATGTACCTGAGAATATTATTTGTAGAGAATTTAGGGTACAAGAAACATAATCTAATTTGTACATATGTTATGAATAGAAAATGTGGTAGAAATGTGTTACCTGTGGGGAGGAATGTGAAATTTTGTGAGAAAGTATAAAATCTTCTCATTCTATTTCAAAGTTGGTTATATTTCTACAAAACAATATATCCTATTGCATCATATTAAAATTAAAAAAAAAAGTTTTTTTTTTTTTTCCAGCATACCCTATTTACTGCTATTGAAGAACCAACTCATTACTTTCCTCTAAGGGATTTTTAAGTTCTTAAATGTCAGTATCTAAGGTACATGAGAAACCTAGGTTACATGGTGTCAAAAATACCTATTTCCAAGAGTCCTAGAGTAACCCCATCCAGCTCAGCCATCGGAAGACCACACCTCTCTGAGATGCAGAAACATTTCTATTTCCCTAGTTAATTTGAGTAGGAAAGTGAAATTTTCACTGACATCATGGGGTGGAAACATCAAAGATGTTGAAGCCAGAAAAGCTTGGATCCTAGTGTGTTAGGCCACATCCTTAGCTATGTGATTTTGGACAGTTTACCTAATCTATCTAGCTATCATTTGCCTCATAAAAAAAAAAAAAACTAATCATAGCTGCTGTAGGAAGCACATGATGACAACCTTGGCATGTCCTCAAGAATATAGAAATAGAAATAAACTTCCCCTTTGAGAGCTAAGTAATGAAATCAACTCCTAATCCTCCAGTTGTTATGTCTCAGACACTGAAAACACAGAGAGGTTGACTCCCCCACCTAATACTTAGCTTTCTTGAGGAGTTTATTCAAATTCCTGAAGACTCACTTTTCTCATTTGTACAGCAGAAATAAAAAGTATTTAAAGGTTGTTGTGAAAATTAAGTTTTATTAAAGGAAAATAATTGGTATAGTACCTGGTTTATTACTGAAATGTCAAATTATGGTTGCTGTGATGGTTTAAAATAGAGGTATTCAAAATTGACCCTCTTGAGGACATTCTTCAGCAGCAATATGTGAATAACCTGACTGAAGATAGGAACAGACCAAGAGAAAGACTGTGTCAATCAAAAGTGAATAGATTATCAGGGAAAGAATAAATACAAAAAAGTGAATGACAAGGGAAAACATTGGCAATGCATATTCCAAGTGGCTAAGAGAAGAGGAAGCCCTGTTAGACTGAAGCTAATAACTGGGCTGCCTGGTAGACCCACTAGAACCCAATGCCATTAATTATAGATCCTGCATTTTAACTTCAATTTTCCTTTTATCAAATTTTCATCACCAAGTACACTTCTTTGGCTTCTAAGTAACCTATAATGAGACAATTCTGGTCACGCTGAAAGTACTGTTGATGGATCCAAAATTTTACATGTGTCATTGAAAATGAGCAAATTATCCTTCTGGTTTTAACAAAGTGATTTGTGTCTTGTTACCCTGAGCCAGCGTATCTGAATCCAAGTAACTCTGTGTCCCTGATGAGACCATCCACAAAGACAGGTGGGTATAAGAACAACTGTTGATGAGCCTCTTATTAATTATTGGCCATTTGTCAGATTAATAGAACTCTGACAGGTTGTTATAAAAACTAAGTGCTCTAGAACACATAACATAATAGATATCGCTAAATACGTGCCATTTAATAATAGTAATGATAGCAAAATTATGAAATGCTTGAACTTTGCAAAATGCAAGTGTTGTGTCCATTGGGGTGAGGAAGACAAAGGATGATAGTCTTTGGTATCCCCTTGTACCTGTTCTATTTTTTCAAAAAATTCTGTTCAAATAAGCAAATAGGTCATTGCCAAAAGATACTTATATGTAAGTTTTTCCTCAGGTAGAAATGGAACTGTGCTCATTTTGTCATAATTTTCATTAGAGTAAACTGATTACTAATAACCCAAATTCATTCCTTTATTTACTCAATCTATCATCAAATAGGTAATTTGGTCATTTATCATTCAGTGAACACACACTGGATGAGAAGTGATACCCTAGAATACTGAGAGTATACAAAATAATGGTATAATTTGGCTCCTCCAATAGTCAAGCTATAGGGGAGAAATAAACAATAAAATTTTTATAAAACATAAACAGAAAATGACAATATAGCATGATAGATTCTATAATGAAAGAATGAATTTATCACTCAGAAAAAAATAAAGGCAAGATCCCAAGTGACATTTCAAGTGGATATTAAGGCTGACTAGTGGGAGGAATTAGAATAGATATACCAGAGAAAGAAGTGGTAGATGCCTATGTACAGAGTTCTGAAAGGGCACCAAACGTTTGAGAATGATCATAAATTCAGAGCTTTCATAGCACTGTGTTTTTAGGCAGAAATGCCCAGTGAGGATAGAGAGATAAACTGGGGTGAAATTTATATGGGCTTTTTCTATGTCATGCATGCTAAAAAGTTGAACATACCACAGATAGTGGTGTACCAGAAAATATTTTTTTAAAATACAGCCACACTATTTTATATACATTTGTGTCGAAGCATATAAACATAAGATAATTTTTATTGGGGGGGGGATATATTTCTCTTTGTATGTCCTAAATGGGCAATATATATTGCTTATATTGATGTGCTTTACTATCACCATTCTTTAAACAAATCAGACTAGGCAAAATTGTACTAACACAAGTATGTAAACATGGTTACTATCTCTTTCTACCTTAGCAGTTAATGTCAGCTAAGTTTTTTATTCCAACCAAGATGAGCAAATTGCAAAGGAGGATTATGAAAATAGCCTGGAAAAGTCCATTGCATTTGTTACAGTGAATGCAATGGTGTCAGGAGAAAAAAAAAAACACAACAGATTAGATATAAATTAATGAACCACTCAGCTAAAGGGATAATAACACCAGGCATAATCTTTCTGGATAATTTGTATAATTTTAACATTTACACCCAAATTAGAAAGTTGAGTAGCCAAAATATTTCTACTTTCATACCAGCCTATTAGAAAACTTTGGATAACACAGAAAAGATTCTCCAAGGATATCTTGTCACCATCTTTTGCAAAAGCTGCACTCACCATTGCCATCATTAATCTTGGCTTTCAGCACTTCAACACAAGAGATAAATAGACTATGTGAATTTAGAAGTAATGATTGATTAGACTAGCACCCTTGATAGGAAGACCTTGAAATGCAGTTGTGTATAGATGCCCTTTTCTCATATGTAACTTCTAAATTATCCGCATACATTGTTCTGCCTGATTGACTTGTTTTGCCATCCAAAGAACAAGCCATTCACATGTGTGATTTGGAAAACATCAGAAATACTCCAGGGAATTGCATGTCAAAGTGGTTGTTCTGATAATTAACCACTCTCAGAGGCAGAGTGGGATTCATTTAAAGCAGCCTTCCAACTAAAATTTAAAAATGTTGTCCAGCTCCATAAAAGTTCTTCCATGAAAATTATACAATGAGAAAGTGTAGAAAACAAAAGAAAATTTGTGAACCATAATGTAGAAAGGAAAATGTGTGTTTGGTTTAAATTCTTTATACTTCTTATTTCTGAAATTTCACTCAATGTGCTTTCCAAAAAACCTTAAAAGTCAAAAGAACTCAATGAAAACTGATCTGAAAAAGAAATGTGCAATATGAAATGGAGTCCATTGCTATTAGTAAATTGTTTTTTTTTTTAATTAAAATCACAGGAAAATAACAGAGCCCAGGATTCCATACTAGTACTATTTGAGGTCCCATACCACAAGGAAAAAGGGTAATAAACTTCGTCACAAGACCCACTACATATTCAAGGCAGAAGTTAGCTTTCTGCTGTGGAACAGGGGGCAAAAATGCTGAGAATGCTCATGGCTCAGAAACAGAGGGCATACCTAACATTCATGTTGGACCAGAAGAAAGCTGCTCCTGCCTCCCACCATCAGCCTAAAATTATTTGCCAAGAAATAGAGTAATTTACTACTCAGGAAAGGTGAAGAGCAGAGAAAGAAATTCTTCTCAAACAGAGATGTACAGTAATGGCTGAAAGGCAAGGGTGGGGCAGAAACACTGAGAACAACTCGACAATCACAGCCATCTTTACAAACACCAGGCATAATTAAGGGAATTTGAAGTCTGTGGTGCGCTGAAGGTAAACAGAACAGCAATGAAATTTACCCAGCTAAATTCCTGATGAGATTGACTCACAATTGAGAAGAGACAGGTGTCTTTTTACACACAAATACTGCATATGTTATTTTCTAATATACTTCATGGGATGTTACAATGTCTGTTGTTCAATTAAAAATTATAAGCCAAGAGAAAACAACAAAAATCCATTGTCAAGAGGGAATGTTTTATAAAAGGAGGAACCTGATTTAGAAATGACCTAGTACTCGGAACCATCAGAAACTTTATAATTAATTTCTAGAGCTAGTGGAAAAGGTGAACAACATGCGTGCAGATGTAGGGAATTTCATCAAAGAAATGGAAACTAAAGTCGAATAAAATTCCTATTCATATAGGTACATAATATACTGGGGAGAAAGAGTGTACAGAACACAGCATCCAAGATGATGAGGAGTAATATCACACATTGTAACATATGTAATTAGAATTCCAAATAGAGGAGAGTTACTGGAACAGAAAAAAAAAACTTTAAAAGAGACTGGGGGAAAAAATCTAAAACAAACAGAAGGACAGAAATAACAAAGGTAATAGCAAGAACCAATGAATAGAAAACAAATATAAAAATATAGAAAATCAACGAAACCAAAACCTTCTTTGGAAGGGTCAATATAATTGATAAGCATCTAGTCTTATGATTAAGACAGAAAACAGAAATTGTTAGTATGAGAAATGAGAGGAGATGTAACTACAGATTTTACTGACATTATAAAGAATTATAATGATCAACTGTGGGGAACTGACATCCTGAAAATATTGAGCATTCTTATATAAGAACATACCTCAATTTATTTACATTTTTGATTTCCTTCACCTGAATTTTATAGCTCCCTGCATATAAATATCGAACATTTTTTGTTGGATTTATACCTACATACAACTGATACTACTGAGGTTAGGGGTGTTAATCCCCTGCACAGTCACAAATCATGTATAAGTTTATTATTGATTGGAAGACTTATTAATAAAATGAATGGTTAACATATTTTTTATTTTGTATATTTAAATATATATATATATATATAGTGTGTATGTATATATATATATACATATATATATACACACGCTAAACTATATAGTATAGGATATACTATATTATACACTATAGTATATAGTATACACATATGAACTATATATATATATAGTATAAGTGTGTGTGTGTGTATATATATATATATACATATATATATATATATCAAACTCTTATGATAAAGTAAGCTAGACAAGAGAAAATGTTAAGGAAATTTTAAGGAAGAGAAAATACATTTCAAATACTGTGCTGTAAAACAATCTATGTAGAAGTGAAACTGTGAGGTTCAAACCCATGTTGTTCAAGGGTCAACCGTATACCTGAATATTTTTTGGAAAGAGATAATATAAAGAGTAAACCATTTTACATTTCAAAGTCTAATTGTGTATTGCTGGTACACAGGATGACAATTAACTTTTCTGCAACTGTAATATAATCACTAATTTCCAGAGGATTCTTTGTTGTTGACTCTTTAGGATTTTGTACATAGACAATCATGATCCCTGTAAACAAAAAGTGTTTTATTTCTCCATTCATATTCTTTTTTTTTTTAATTTTTTTTTCAACGTTTATTTTTTTTTTTTATTTTTGGGACAGAGAGAGACAGAACATGAACGGGGGAGGGGCAGAGAGAGAGGGAGACACAGAATCGGAAACAGGCTCCAGGCTCTGAGCCATCAGCCCAGAGCCCGATGCGGGGCTCGAACTCACGGACCGTGAGATCTTGACCTGGCTGAAGTCGGACGCTTAACCGACTGCGCCACCCAGGCGCCCCTCCATTCATATTCTTTATAGTTTTTATTTATTTTTTGTCTTCTTGCATTAACTAGAACTTCTAGTATAATGTTGAATAGAAGTGTTGAGGATGGTTATCCTCTCCTAGTTCCTGATCTTAGTTGGAATACAACTTGTTTCTCATCATTGAGTATAATTTTAATTGTAGTTTCATTTGTAGATTTAAAAAATCAAGTTGAAGACATTTCCTTCTATTTCCAGTTTGCTGATAGTTTGATTATAAATGTCCATTAGATTTAAAAAAAAAAAGTTGCATATTTCTTAATTTTTTGTTTTGTTTTGTTTTGTTTTTTGAGACAGAGACCAGGGGAGGGGCAGTGGGAGAGAGAAAGAAAGAGAATCACAAGCATCCATGGATACTGACAAGGGGCTCAATCTCAGGACCATGAGATCATGACCTGAGCTGAAATCAAGAGTCAGAAGGCCAACCAACTGAGCCACCCAGGTACTCCAAAATTTGCATTTTTGATATGCATATTATTTTCTTTAGCTTATAGATATGATAGATTGCATTAACCAATTTTAGAATGCTGGACCAGCTTTGTGTAATGGGGATAAATAATATTCGGTCACTGTATACAATTTTTATGCTAATATTTTGAGGATATTTAGGTCTGTGTTCATAAGTGTATTGACTTGTAATTTTCCTTTATTGTAATGTCTTTGTCTGGGTTTTAAGATAATGCCGTCTTCATAGATGGAATTAGGAATTGCTCCTTTTGTTTTTATTTTTTTTTAATTTTTTTAATGTTTCATTTATTTTTGAGAGAGAGAGAGAGAGCATGAACGGGGGAGGGGCAGAGAGAGAGAGGGAGACACAGAATCGGCAGCAGGCTCCAGGCTCTGAGCCATCAGCCCAGAGCCTGAAGTGGGGCTCGAACTTACGGACCGCGAGATCGTGACCTGAGCTGAAGTCGGAGGCTTAACCGACTGAGCTACCCAGGCGCCCCTACTCCTTTTGTTTTTATTTTCTGGAACAGTATGGGAAAAATGGCTATCACTTTATTAAATATTTTATAGAATCTACCAGTTAATTCATCTGGGCTTAGCAGATTATTAATAATTGATCAAAATATATTTAATAGGTAGAAGTTTATTCAAGTTGCATATTTCTCTTTTTGTGTTTTGGTGCATTGCATCTTTCAAGGAATTGGTTTCACCTAGGTTATCAAATTCTAGAGCATAGATGTATTTATTATATATTTTTTTAATTATGTGCTATCATTTCAATGTCCATGGATTCAGTTGTGATGACTCCTTTTTATTTATGATACTAATAATTTGTATCTATGTCTGTTTTTTTTTTTTTTTATGGGTAGTGGAGACAACCTGGATAGAGGTTTTTCAATTTTATTGATTCTTTGAAAGAGCTGACATTTGATTTCACTGATTTCTTCTATTGATTTCCTCTTTCAATTTCATTGATTTTGCTCTAATTTTGTTTTTGTCTTATATTTGGTTTGATTTTCTCTTCATTTTCTAGTTTCCTAAGGTGGAAGCTGACATTATACACATAGACCTTTCTTCTTTCTAATAAACACATTCAGTATCTTGAATTACACCTTAAGCACTGCTTTCAGTGTATCTCGAATGTTTTGATATGTTGTATTTTCATTTATTTTAAAATATCTTAAAATTTATCTTGAGACTTCTTTGATCCCTGTATTATTTATAAGTATGCTGTTTAATTTCCAAATATTTTTGGGATTTTCCAGCTATCTTTATGTTACTGATTTCTAATTTTATTCCACTAATTTTTAGGTCTGAGGACATACTTCTTATGATGTATTTTCTTTTAAATTTGTTAAGATGTGTTTTATGGCCCAGATACTGATATATCTTGGTGAATTTTATGAAGGCTTGGGAAGAATGTGTATTCTGCTGTTATTGAATTGAATGTTCTATTAACATTAAATTAGACCCAGTTGATTGATGGTGGTGTTCAGCTCAACTGTGCCCTTATAGGTTTTCTGTCTGCTAGATATGTCAATTACTAATCAATGGGTGTTGTCTTCACCCCCAAGTATAATAGTGGATTTGCCTCTTTCTCCTTGCACTGCTATCACCTTTTGTTTCAGATATTTTGGTGTCCTGTTGTTAGGTGCATACACACTTAGAATTGCTATATTTTCTTGGAAAAGTGATTCAGTTTTCATTACGCAATTACCCTGTTTCCCTAATAAGTTTCCTTACTCTGAAGTCTACATTGTCTGAAGTTAATAACGTAACTTTAGCTTTCTTTTGATTTGTGTTATCGTGGTATATCTCTTTCCATCCCTTTCCTTTTAATTTATACGTGTCTTTATATTTATAGTAGTTTTTTAATCCACTTTGATTACATATTTAGACATCAATATTTACAGTTATTATATATTTGGTTTAATATCTACCCTGTTGGTAACTGTTTTCTATTTGCCTTCATGTTTGTTTTTAATCTCTTTTTTTCTTTTTGGTCTTCTATTAGTTTTTTTGTTTGTTTTCTGCTCTTTTAGTTTTATGCATTTTTTAAAAAGTTTATTTATTTTGGGAGAGAGAGAGCAGGAATGGGGGACACAGAGAGAGAGAGGGAGAGAGAGAGAATTTCAAGCAGGCTCTGCACTCTTAGTGCAGAGCCTGATGCAGGGCTCAATCTCACGAGACATCAGTTCATGACCTGAGCTGAAATCAACAGTCTGACACTTAACCAACTGAGTCACCCAGGTGCCACACTGTCTCTAGTTTAACTGAGTATTTTTATGACTGTACTTTCATATTTTCTCTTTTTTCTTAGCATATAAATTGTATCTTTTTAGCAGTAGTTAAAAACAATGTATTGAGGTATGCTTGACATATAAAAAGTGATACATACATAATCTATATCAATTGATGAGTTTGGAGATGAGAATACACTCCTAAAACCATCAGCACAATCAAGGTCATAAACATATCCATCACTTTGCAAAGTTACCTCCTGTCTCCTTTGTTATTATTAGGGTGTGTATGGTAAGAACACTTAATGTAAGATCTACCCTCCTAGTTAACTTTAAATATGGTATTGTTTACTATAGGTACTATGCTGTATAGTAGACCTCCAGAACTTATTTATCTTAAATAATTAATGCTTTTTATACTTTAAATATCACCTCCTTATTTCCCTCTCTCATCATCTCATGATGACTAAAGTTAGTCTTTATTCTCTGCTTCTATGTATTTGACTAATTTATAATCTACATAAAACCAAAATCATGCAATAATTTTCTTTTTGTGTCTGGCTTGTTTCACTTAGCATAACGCCTTCAGGATCCATCCTCATTGTTACAAATGGCAGGACTTCCTTATTTAAGTCTGAATAATATCCCACTCTGTATGTATGTATCACATTGTCTTTATCCATTTATCTGTTTATGGACACATAGCTTTTTCCATATCTTGACCATGGTAAACAATGTAATGAAGAAAAGAGTGTTGATATCTCTTTGAGATCCTTGTTTCAATTCCCTTGGATAAATATCCAGCAGTAAGGTTGCTGGGTCATATGGTAATTTTTAAAATTCTTTCTTTGAGTAATTTCTATGCATTTTATATAATGGCTGCCCTAATGTACATTCCTATGAACAATGTACAAGTTTCACTGTCTTTACCTCCTTGCCGAATTTGTTATTAATTTTTTAAATAATTGTCCTCCTCACAGGTGTGAGGTGATATCTCATTATCATTTTGATTTGCATTTCCCCACTGATTACTGATGTATTTCCATACATCTATTAGATAATACTTTGTCTTTTTTTGGAGAAGTGTCTGTGTAATTCCTTTTCCCATTTGGGAATTGGGTTATTTATTTATTAGTATTGTGTTGTATGAACTCCTTATATATTTTAATAATCTCTTGTCCACTTTATGGCTTATAAATAAGTGAAAGAAGCTGGATGCAAAAAAAAAAAATTCCATAGGTTGCCTTTTCATTTTGTTGATTGTTTATATTTAGTTTGGTGTATTTAGTTTGGTTGATTGTTTATATTTAGTTTGGTATAATCCAACTTGCTTATTTTTGCTTTTGTTGCCATTGCATCTGACATCATATTCAATCAATCATTGCCCAAATGTCAATGAGCTTTCCCTAGCTTACTTCTCAGAGTTCTAAGATTTTAGATCACACATTTAGTTCTTTAATTCATTTGACTTGATTTTTTTTGTATGGTTTAAGATAAGCATCCAGTTTCATGTTTTTGATATTTCTCCAACATCATTTATTGAAGAGATAATCCTCTCCCCTATTGTGTAGTCTTGGTGCCCTTGTTGAAGAATAGTTGGCCATATATACTTGGGTTTAATTCTAGGCTCTATATTCTGTTCCATTGGTTTATGTGTTTGTCTTTGTGCCATACCATACTGTTTTGATTACTTTAGCTTTCTAATATAATTTGAGATCAGGAAGTGTGGTGACTCCAGCTTTGTTTGTCTGCCTCACAATCACTTTGGCTATATGAGGTCTTTGTGGTTCCATGTAAGTTTTAGGGTTTTTTTTTTCCCCCTGTCTCTGTGAAAATGCCATTGGCACTTAATAGGCATTGCTTGAATATGTAGATTTCTTTCGGTGTTTTAGATATTTTAACCTTATTGATTCTCGAAATCCATGAACACAGGATACCTTTCTATTTATTTGTGTTTTCTTCCATTTCTTTCATCAGTGTTTCATATTTTCAGTGTATAGGTCTTTCACCTCCTTGGTGAAATTTATTCCTAAGTATTTATTCTTTTTAGTGGCATTTTCAATGGGGATGTTTGCTAATTTCTTTGTTTTTTGGACAGTTGATTATTTGTGTTTAGAAACACACTTATTTTTGTACATTGAATTTGTGTCCTCAACTGTATTGAACTTGTTTATCAGTTGCAATAGTTTTTGGGTGAAGTATTTAGAGTTTTCTCTACATATGATTGTGTCATCTGCAATCAGAGACCATTTTACTTATTCCTTTCTGATTTGAATGCCTTTTATTTGTTTTTCTTGCCTAATTGCTCTGGCTAGGATTTTCAGTTCTATGTTGGAGAGAAGTGATGAGATTGGGCATTCTTGATTTATTGATGATCTTAGAAGAAAAACTTTTATCTTTTCATCATTGAGTATGATGTTAACTGTAGGCTTTTCACATATGGCCTATATTATGTGATGTTCATTCCTTCTATTCTTAATTTTTAAAGAGATTTTATCATGAAAAAATGTTGAATTTTCAAAACTTTGTGTAACTATTAAGATAACCATATGATTTTTATCCTACATTTTGTTAATGTGATATGCTTATTAACTTGCATATATTGAACCATCCTTGCATCCCAGGGATAATTCCCAGTTGATGATGCTGTATGATCCTCTTAATGTGCTGTTACATTCAGATCGCTAGTATTGTGTTGAGAATTTTGCATCTTTGTTCATAAGGTGTATTGGCTTATAATTTTCTTGTAGTGTCCTTTTATGGATTTGTATCAGGGTGGTGATGTCCTCATAAAATGAGTTTGTAAGTGTTCTCTCCAGTATTCCACTTTAATCATTGGATAGATCATCCTGACAGGAAATCAATAAGGAAACAGCAGACTGGAACAACACTATAGGCCAAATGGACCTAACAGATATAAATAGGATATTCCATTCTGCAGCAGCAGACTATGTATTCTTCTCTCGTACACATGAAACATTCTCCACAATAGATCATGTGTTAGGACACAAAACAAGAAAATTTAACACAAACACAAAACAAATATAAAAGGAATGAAATGTATCAGGTATCTTTTCTGGCCGTAAAGGTATAAACCTAGAAGTTAATAACAGGAGGATGATTTGAAAATTCATAAATACATGGTAATTAACACACATGGGTGATTCTCAAATGTATTAGACTAAGTGCAAGAAGCTGGATGCAAATGTCTACATACTACATGATTCAATGTATATGACAATTGAAAAAGCAAAGCTGGAGAGACAGAAAACTTACTATTCATTGTTAGGATTGGAGCTGGAAGTAGAAGATTAAGTATGAAAGCAAATGAAAGAACTTTTAGGGGTAATAGGAGTATTTATGTATTGATGGTGGTCATAGTTATAAAATTATGCATTAGTCAGAATTAATGAATTTGCCAAATTCTAAAAGCTAAACAAGTCCCTCACCATGTTTAGGACCAAAGAATGTATTTCTCAAGGACCGAGGGACCATGTCTTTCAAATGTAATCATCAAGGAAAATAGTTACCCCTAGGTCCCAGTTTCTGTGTGAAAGTAATAGCCAACATTTAGCAGCACTGATGCCTTTATCTAAAACTATTTCTTGTCATAAAGATATGACAAGTTTGTTTACTTATTTTTGGAGAAAGCCATTTAGCTAACACAGGTAGGCACCCCAATTACCACACAGATCTACAATGAATGATGTGTGACAAACGGTGCTGGCAAGTTCTCTTACTTGAAACTAGTTATTATTTATCTTGAGAAGATGTATGTAATGGGTTATATCTGCTTGGCTATATAAAAGGATGTGATTTTTTTGTGTCTTTGTAAATCCCCTTAGCAATTGCCTATGATGCACATCTGGCTTAATGCTCATTGAATAATAAAATTGTGTTCTTCCTTTTGGAAATCTCTTTGTCGGGAGGTTTTTATCTGTTTGGAGGAGATTTTGTTTCTAATTGTGTTCCAACACTGATTGCATCCCTCTTGTTTGTCAATAAAACCCCTTATTCTTCCTTTCCATTTTGGGAGAAATCACAGGCTGTTTCATTTAGCCCTATCCTGTGTCACCTTGGAAAAGGGGTAATGTTTGCAAAGGTATATATCTGCTAGAATTCACTACTGACACTATCTGAGCCTGAGGTTTTCTTAATAAGATTATTATTCTAAATGCAATGTTTTTGATAAAGAGAGGGTTATCCAAATTTCCTATTTCCTGTGACATTAGTTTTAACTTTTTGTGTTTCTCAAGAAATGTATCCATTTAAGTTACTTTTTTTGATATACAGTTGTTCATAATGAACATTTTTATGCTTTTAATATTTATTGGATATTTCCTCTTGGAAGGGGACACTGGGTAGTAAAGGAGAAAAATGGAGAAGGGAAAAAAGACACAGAAATCAGAATATGCACTTCAATCATTATAAACACTATATAAATAAATACATGAATACCCAAATAAATAATGAAGCAAACAAATTCATACATACATATAATAGAAAACCAGGTTAGGCAGAAAACAGCCCTTACACTCTTAGACCACACTCAACAAAACAAGTCACTAAGAACATGTTTATTTTTCACTCCCTATTTGAGGTAGGAAGTGGGGAGGTGTGGAGGGGAGAATGATTCACAGAGTTGTAACAGTCACCTGATGCTTCTTAAAATGTGACCAAAATATAGTGAGAAAATAAATACACACTGATTTCAAAGACCCTCTATTTGAGAAAACAGGTGTTTTCCTCTTTAAAAAGGATCTCTAAGGGCATTTTATTTTTTCTTTTCTTTATTGTCCTACCTCAGGAACTGTCCAGAGGATCATTGTTCTTGATTCCATCATTGGGAGGTGTGGGTTTTTAGCTATTGTACACTAGACTGTAAATTGCACTGCATCCAAAGTGTGGATTCCAATAAGAAAAGAGTAAAATTCATGTGGATACTTTCTAGACAGTGTCCTTTTAGGAACCCCTAGAGGAAGTCAGTTTCTGGAGAAAAAGACATGATGAATCAATCCAAACTGTAAAAGAGTGCAGCTCACAGAGAAATGTGGGCAAATAAGACTTTAATTCAATAAAAATACTTTGTATTTATTTTAAGAACAGAAATATTAGATTACTTCTCTGAAGTTAACTCACTAAGATGAATGTTATTATCCGGAATATCTTGGAATTTTACCAACTGCAAATTAAAAAAGCAAAGATCAGGGCGCCTGGGTGGCGCAGTCGGTTAAAAGTCCGACTTCAGCCAGGTCACGATCTCGCGGTCCGTGAGTTCGAGCCCCGCGTCGGGCTCTGGGCTAATGGCTCAGAGCCTGGAACCTGTTTCCGATTCTGTGTCTCCTTCTCTCTCTGCCCCTCCCCCGTTCATGTTCTGTCTCTCTCTGTCCCAAAAATAAATAAACGTTGAAAAAAAAATTTTAAAAATAAATAAATAAAAAATAAAAAATAAAAAAGCAAAGATCTATAACAAAGCTATAATCTTATGAAAATAAAGTTAACATAAAAGTGAACAGTTTATTAAATAAAGAATACCAAATTGTAGAAACATTTCAAACATAGATTAATTAGGAGACTCACTTAAGCCTACACTGCACAAACTCTCACCCCAAATTCACATGACTCTATCCTGAATACTGCCCTAAACAATTGCCTGGAGAGAAGTCCAGGCTTCTTGGGCTGTTCAAAGTCTCTCCACAACCTGATGTTTTAATTCGGCCTTATCTCTCAAACTGATGTACTCTATACCAGGGTTTCTCAAACTTTACCATATATCACAATCAACCTGGAGAGTTTGTCAAAACATAGATTTCTGACACCAACCTGTGTTTTTAACAATTCTCCTCCTCCTCCTTTCTCTTTCTCTGGGAGACAGAGAGAGGAGGGAGAGGAGGGAGAGAAGGGAGAGAAGGGAAAGAGGGGCAAAGGAAGAGGGTGGGATAAAATTTCAAATAGGCTCCATGTTCAAGGTTCAGCAGAGAGCCCAATGCAAGGCTCGATCTCATGACCCTGGGATCATGCCTGAGACAAAATGAAGAGTTGGTTGCTCAACCGACTGAATCACCAGTCGTCCCCCTCTCCTTTTTTTTCTAATTTTTTTTCCTAACAAGTGCTTAAGTAATATAGCTTGGTTAAGTAATACAGGTCCTGCTATAGCTAACTTGTGGGATACTTGTTGTAACAATCGCCAAGTATGCCTTTTGTCTTTGCATTTTTGTCCCTGTGGCACCTTCTTCCCCATCTCCATGATATCATTTATACTCATCTTAGAGAAAATCTATACTTCCAATTCAATGTTCTCTTAACTCTATGTCATTATTCAGCAGACATTATTGAGACCTGCTGTGTGCAGTTTAGTGTTTCCTTGTTAATAGTGGCTTCAGTCCCAAAATAAAGCATACTCTAAACACCCCATTTTAAGAACTTAAAATATCCTAGAGTAAAATCAGCACTTAATGTTTTTTCTTCCCTGGAGTGTGAACCTAATAATATATAGTTCCTTTTATTAGAAAATTTATCTCTTAGTTGATATGATCCATTCATGGTTAATATGTTTCTTATTTTTTAATTCAATTCTTAGAGTAGGGCACTAGTGATATCCCTGTACTTAAGATACTAACTAAAGCTTGAATCTATAAGTTGTAATAGACAACTGCCGAATGTCACAATATTTAAAGAATTTCCAACAAATTCAAGGGGGGCCTGAATATTGGGCCAAGGTCTCAGTAGCTTATTGTCTATGTGTACTGATCTGCTAAGACCTCTTATTATTCTGGTGGGGGCAGGGGAGATAAGATTTAGTCTTAATATTTGAATGAGTTTTGGAAAATATTTATTTTTTAAATGTTTATTTTTGGGAGAGAGCAAGAGGGGTAGGAGTAGAGAGAGAGAGACAGAGACAGAGGATCTGAAGCAGGCTGCACTGACAGCAGAGAGCCCGATGTGGGGCTCAAACTCATAAACCTTAAGATCATGAGTTGAGCTGAAGTCAGATGCTTAACTGACTGAGCCACTCAGGTGCCCCAGAAAATATTTCAAATCATTCAAGAAATTCATCTGATATTAAGTTCCTAGACTGCCAGGCTTTGTCTAGATGCTAAAGATACAGCAGTAACACAAAGGTTAACTCTCTGTTATCACGGAGCTTACAGTTGTGTCAAAATATATCCTTTTGGACTAGATGAAAACTGTTTTGAATCTGATTTTTCATGATTATGAAGATGTCATGACATCAGTGAAAAATTCCTTATATTACCCTCCACCTGGTTCTAATTTCTGAAAAGTGAGTCCTGATACCAGGAATAATTTCGCAGAGTGGATAGATTCACGAATGCACTAGATGCTTGCCACAATCATTCTTCCTTTCTTCCCTAATTTCTTTGAAGAGGCCTCATCTCTCTTTAAATGGCAGCAAAATGCAAGGTAATTGATCAAAGCAGAGGGGGATGATCACAATCACATACTTGCCCTAAAGTTTCCTCCCTTGATTCAATGGCAGTCAGTTGGACAAAGTGAGACAAAGTGTACCCACTAACTCCTGATGTAATTACTTTGACTTGAGCTCATCAGTGGATGATATTAGAAATCTTTAGTGCCTCAAATATCTTGAGCTCATAGGCTCAATAAAACTACCTCAACTCCTAGCACAGTTGCAATCTTTCATTGCAATCTTACCCCATCACTTATTCATTGTACAACCACATCTTTTAGCTTACCAAAGAAGAAATAATGAGATCAGTGCTACTGAAACTTGAATGCATACATATCTTAGGGAGATTATGACTCAATACTTCCTCGGCTGGGGTCCAAACTTTTTAATTTCTAACATCTAGATAATGTCAACAGTGTTGGTTTGTAGACAACATTTTGAGTAGCACGTTCTAGACCATGTCTTATTTCTCCCCAATTTCAGTTTACTTAATTTGTTCCATATCTCATTATAACAAAATTAACATAAGAAGGTGTTTTTCATAACAAAGACCTTGTACGTTATATCTTTGCTGAAACTTTTACTCCACTTGTTTAAATTCTATATATACTATTGACCTGCCTTGTTTTGGTAGTCATAGGAGTGTGAACACTTTATATTCCACCTCTCTTTACTTAGTCCATGGCTGTATATATCTACTGCGAAATTGGTGACCTCAGATGTTCTATTTTTAACAGCTATACCTGATACATTACCTTTTTCAGCATATAAAATTTATTGTCTAATCAGTTCTACCCAGCATTTCTGCAAAAAGAAATACTTATCTGAATTCTCCTTTATCTTTTTTTCCTCTGGGAGTTTTCTTGAATAGCGTAAAGGATATCTTCTTCCATTTGTCCCTCTGTTCTTCTGTCTTTTCCATACTGCTCTGTGCACTAGGCATGTGCCTAGATGTACTACATCAATATATTTTCTTGACTTCAAACTTGAGTCAATGGGGAGAAAAACAGGGGAATTGAGGAGTAAGGATAGACAAAAATAAACTTTGGGCATCTACTCCTCCAGTCTTTCTCTGCCCACTTGTTATGAAACAATATCTTACATATAGCTAAGCAATGTGAGTTAATTTTTGCTTCTTTCACTTGCCCAGTGAGATGTAAGAACATGAATGTTTACCCAGATGATATTGGCACTGGGACATTATTCTACCCCTTGTTGACTTCATCATTCTCTGCTCATGACTTTATAAATAGCCCCTATGTTAAACTCTTCTCAAACATTGTATTTGAAATTGTCAGCAGTTTGTACTGCAATCCTAACCACTGTATTCAATAACATCTTTTCTCGGCATTTTTAGATAACATTATAGGAAAAACTCAAGCAGTATGGAATAAGGAGACAGTCTTCATAATAAGCCTCAAATCACTGTGAAATATCTAAACTCTTCCATGGTAAGAAAGGACCTTAAACACATTCTGGCACTGGATAAAGTTCCAGCATGCAGATGATAATTAACATGATTATATTGGAGCTAATAGAGGTCTGATAGTCTTAGCATTTGAGACGACCAACTTGACAGTTGCAAGTACTGATCTATGGGACTCACACACTAAATCTTAATGGGGACCAGAAATAAAATATAAAGAGTTAAGTTTCCAGTTGGAACTTAGGATATCAGAAATTTCTTTTAGTTCTAAGTTCAGACAAATCACCTCTACTATCTCACCTCTAATTTGGGGAGGAAGGGTGGAGGCCTTTCAGTGGTAACTGCCTTCATTTCTGCTGATGAACTTTCAAACAAGTATGTAATTTACTCAGTCATGAAGTTATCTTTAATTCCTATAATATGCTATGGTATGCAAGACTTGGTTCCTGCTCCGAATGAATGAATGAATGAATGAATGAATGAATAAATAAATAAATAAATAAATAAATAAAATAATGCTATAGATGTGGTTTTGAGAATAGACAAAATATCTGGACAGAATTGTAGAAACACCAAAGTGACTGGACTGTACATTACACAGAAACTTACATGTGTATCATTTAGACTGATTTCCAGTGATGAAGGAATGGTACCCATTCTTCAAAATTGTATATACAAGTTAAAATAAAAATGCCTCTACTGATGACGCAACTTTCGCTTCCAAGATAATAACATTTACTCTAGCACATATTTATCACAGGCTAATTATGAGCACAGATCTTCACATTTATGGACTCATTTTTTTTCTCACAACATTTTGACGATTTAGGGACCTTTGACATGGGAAGTTTATGAATGTGAAAACTGAGAGAAAATAAAGTGACCTGTCCAACAATATAACTAATAAACTTTAATGCTGAGATACAACCTGAGGCCCTTTGACCTTTAAAACCTTGTCACTTATTCATTTCACCAGAAAAGGCAAGGCATGCAAATGTCCATTGAAGTGTCTTTTATTTGGTTTCTGAGGTAGGTCCAACCTAGCTGTTTCCATGAAATGTAGTATACTATAATTCTCTTCCATGTAACCATTATGCCTTACCCATTAACCAATCTAGCTTTGGGACAGCCCACATTGAGGAAAGATGTGAGTTCTACCCAGCAGATTCTGAGTTCCTATCCCTTAGTGGTTCAAGGAAGAGAAGGAAAACAAGAGACTGAATCTTAAGTGCTCACTGCTTGAAAAGACATTAACTCTCCCCTATTGATAAAAGCATCACAGTATTCACCCACAAGTGGTAGTGATATGTGAAGTGAGTAGACATGGAATGCTAGGCCATGTGTGCTACTCCTGGGGAATGCCTGCACTTGGAAACATTGGTTTGGAGAATAAGACTTTCAACATTATTTGAGAATTACTCATTAACCAATTCCTACCTTTGAAGCATTTTAATAGAACATATGTGACTGCTAGTGTTGAGATTACAGTAAAAGCCACTTGGTAGCACTTAGGTGATTGTAGCACTATAATTCTCATGTCATTTTGGTTAGTAACGCATACTGATCTCTGAGATTGGGCTGAACCCGGATCGCATGACATACGCACAACAACCAGTGACTGCAGTCATTTAGCAACAAATAGCCTTTGGAAACTTTCTTTATGTTTATTCTTATTTTGGTTCCATTTGATGTTTCTTTTCTTTCTTTTTTTTTTTTGCCTATATTTTCATTATTGTAGGCAACAAAACCCCAAGGGAGAGTTCTAAAGAGCTTCATAAGGGAAAGAAAGCTTTCTAGTATACAGAAATTGGAGCTATACATCAGAAATTGTGGGTTCTCTGGATCGACCTGCCAGTAAATGGAGGTATTCCATTTGTCATCAATGTGCATTTAATGCAGATACAGCATTCAAAGGGAAACAGACTCCCCTGATAGAGCTCATGCATTTGTTCACTGATTTTATGTCTTTGTTCTCACTCTCTCCCACTCCTTCTGGGTAAATCTGCTTACAAGCTTTCTTTTTCCAAGAACTAGTTAGATCCATTGTACACCCAAGTGCTGGAATCTCTTTATTTCCATTTATTTCTATTTAAGAATATAGAATAAATAATGGTAGTGTTTGCTGCTATAAGACCACTATTTTGCTCCACTGGACAGGGACAGTTAGTTATTCCTGCCCCTGCCCCCCATGACAAAAATGATACTGGTCAGTGGCGCAGTTTGGTATTCACAAGCCTACTGCTGCCCATTGAAGTTTCTCTCTTCCTCCCAAGAGTAAAATCCAGAGATTTTGTGGCTTATTCATAAATTTTTGGAAGACTAGGGGTTATAGTGAAAAAAGGCTTTACAGGTTCTATGAGGAAAGCATCTGATTATAATGGTGTGCTTGGCAGGTTATGTGCCATTTCTAACATCTCCTGGTATATACTCATGAAAAATTCCAGATCTTTGACATGAAATTCAGTGCCGTTTATAACTACGTTTGTTCCTTCTTATTCTTCCTCACTTATTTTTCCCCCATCCATTCTTAGTGGATATACTTCACATTTCCCAAACACAGAAATTCATTTGACATCCCAGTGCATTTATGCCTATCCTATTCTATCTCAGAAAAATCTGAATCTCCTCTGTCACGTGTCCATCTGGCAAACTGCAGCTTAATGTTCGATACCCAGTTCAGTGTTACCTCCTGTTTTCCTCCCTGTATAAAATATCCCATTCTCCCTTACCTTCAGGCAAACTTGGTTTTTACCTTAGTTAGCTTTCCTGGAATTTATTATTTGGCTCTATTCTAGCTTCGCTTGTTTTATAAGAATGTATCTTTGATTTTTTCCATTAGATTGTGAGCTCTGTAAGGACAAGTCATGTCTTCTTAATCTCTTATCCTCAGAGACAAGCAGAGTTACTGGTGCACAGAATATATTCACTATAGATTTACTGAATTAAATCAAACACAAAAACAATAATGCCCTATAAAATGGATGCATGTACAGATGAATAATCATTGCTGAGATGCACAGATTTTTGAGTCACAGAGGGTCAGTCACTTCATGGAGACTACTCGGAAAAGTACTATATCAATCAGGGACCTGTTTTCAATTGGATGGTGACAGGTTTACTCTCTGGCTATATGGATATGAAACATGTTGTATGTATAATTTATTATGTTTCATAAAAATGGAAGCTGAAATTCCCTGACAAAATAAGATACATTTGCAGAGCATCAGATGGACTAATATGAAGGATGCTTTCAAGGAAATATTTTTAATGCAGATAATGTCATTGGGAAGCTTTTGTCGGTTGAGAAATTCCAAATCTAACATAAATATATTTTTAGATTTGTCCAAAATCATAGAGATGAGAAAATGTATTGCTATTTAGGCTGGACAAAGCAACAATTATGTAGTACACCAATAAATAAAACCCAAGTTTCCCTATGGGGCACTCAAAATATGAAAATTCCTACATTGTGTAGAGGGAAAAAGTAGTAAATGTTTTTTTTTTTTCACAAAGAGATACAATGAGGGAACGCCATATAAAGCTTTTCATCTTTCTAATAGAACTTCTTTTGTCCCTTGCTCCTGCTCCTTGGATATCAAGCCATTTTCCCCCAAGGGAGAAAATATACTTGAATGCACATCTTTGCCTCAGGTCCCACTTTGGAGGAACTTAGGCTAAGACACCTATGGAACAGCTGATTTAAAAAAAAATTACATTTCATCAGATGCTTTACTTGAATCTGTTCCCAACCTGTTCAGGAGATGTTTTCATTTTTTTTTTTTTTCTTAAACTACAGATCCCACAAAATTCTTACACGGGGGTGCTCTTACTCATGGTTGCATTCATCACTGACAGCGCACTAACAATTGTCTGCTTTCTTCCCCAAGACTAGACTCTAGTCAGGTTGCCATAGGGTGCTGTGATACTTGTGTACCAAGTTTGATTACTGCCCCAAGAGGAGTTTTAAGGAATTTCAACTTAGATCAGAAATTGTTATTCTCATCAAGTTCTTCCTAGCTCCTGAGACATCAAAAATATTTTCTATACTATGATCCTTAAAACAGTGTAATAGTTAAAATCTATACCTTAGAACTCTTATATCTGAAATAAACATGTAAGGCATCTAGTATATTTCCTTTATCCTCGGTGAAACTGTATTAAGGCACTCCAGACACCTTATATCCAAAGGCGAACTAGATCTCCAAAAGTGATAATTTCCACCTTCCTTATAAAATTATGTCTAAGGAAAGTCACATTATTTTAAAATGTAAATGTTTCTGTAGAAAAACATTAACATTCTATCTGGTTTTAATACAGCAGCACTTGCTGTCGTTACCATTGTTGTCCTTACCAAAAAAAAAAAAAAAAAAAAAAAAAAAAAAAAAAGCAAAAGCATTCTAAGGACAGGGAAGGGGAAAGTACTCCCACTTCCACAAGCAAGGTATCCAGTTTCCTTTCCTTCAAGAGGACTGAGATAAGGCATTGTGCTTTAAAGACTGAGTTCTTCCTAATCCTAAAATGAAAGAAAAAAAAAATCACTAGTGATTCAGGTTCCGGTGCAAATGAGCCGATTTTCAAAAGAAAAAAAATGGGTTTTTGTGCCGAGGATGAGATTGTGTAATTGGGAATATTAAAGTGAATTGGAGGAAAAAAGTTTTCAGCAAGTACATTTTAATTGGGCGTGGAGGGTATAGAAGGCTTATCTAAGATGACTGACCTCATCAGCAGCTACCTTACGAAGTGGCATATTGGTTTACAATCCCACGGACAGTGTATGAGGGTTTCTTTTGCTGTGGAGCAATTGCTTTTGAGCAATTCTTGCCAAAACTTGGTAACATTTGCATTCTTTTCCATTTTAGCCAGCATAATTGACTTGTAATTGTATCTTACAGTTTCAATTTGTATTTCTCTAATGACTACTTATGTTGAGTATCTTCTTTTCATGTGCTTATTTGCCAACCATATATCTTCTTTGGTGAAGTATCTGTTCAAATTATTTGCACATAATTTCCTTGGATTGTTTTCTTATTGAGTCTATGATTTCTTTTTAACGTTTATTTATTTTTGAGACAGAGAGAGACAGAGCATGAACGGGGGAGGGTCAGAGAGAGAGAGGGAGACACAGAATCCGATACAGGCTCCAGGTTCTGAGCTGTCAGCACAGAGCCCTACGCAGGGCTTGAACTCCCCAACCGCGAGATCATGACCTGAGCCTAAGTCGGATGCTTAACCAGCTGAGCCACCCAGGCGCCCCAGAGTCTATGATTTCTTTATATATCCTAGATACAATTCCTTTGTCAGATAGACGCGTTGTTGTTGTTGTTGTTGTTGTTGTTGTTGTTGTTGTTGCTACTGCTGCTGTCATTATTGTTTTTTGATGTAACTTGCTTTTTCATTTCCTTAACAGTGTTTATTATATTTGTGAAGGAAACACTGTGAAATATGATTAGGAACTGTAATATGTAAAGTTTAAGATAAAATATTAAGTCTACGTAGATTTTAATAAGTTGAAGATTCATATTGTTAGCTCTAGAGTAATCACACACAAGAAAAGAAAAAAAAGAAAAAGGACAAAGAGAAATAAAATAGTAAGATGTAGACTTAAACCCATCTATGTTCATAATTATATTAAATGTTAATGAAAGAAAAATTATAATTGAGTAATTATAGGTAGAGGTTAGAAATTATTGAACTGAGTAAAAATAAAATGACAAAAAACAGACGGGTCTATAAGAGACACACTTTAGATAGAAAGATGCAGATAGGTTGTAAAAATAAAAAATCTGTATACCTGATAAAGCCATGCCAACTTCATAAGTGTACAAAGTTGGCATGGCTATATCGATATCTGACAAAATAGATTTCAGGACAAAAATTTGACTAATCATAATTAATAAAATTTCATAATTATAAGAGAAATCAGGATGATATAAGATCCTAATTGTATTCACATCTAATAACAGAGCTTCAAAGTAGTTGAAGAGAAACGTGAAAGAAACTAACAGGAGAAAAAACATTAAAAATTATAATGATTTTTAACTCCCCTCTCTCAGTAATTAATAAAATGACCAGAACAAATACCGTAGTGAATACAGGAGGGATAAACGCTGACAAACAATGTGACCTAATTGACATTTACAGAACAAAATACTCAACAATTGTAGGATATAGAGATAATTTAAGTGTTCAAAGAACATTCACTGAAACAGTCCATATAATGAACCATAAAACAAATCTCTATAAATTCAAAAACTGCAACATTATGAAGTATTTTCTCCAACTAAAACTGTATAAAATTATAAATCAGAAGTAAATAAAATAGTATAAAATATCATAATTTTTTTAATTAACAGGTTTTTAAACAATGGATATAGGGAGAAAAAATTTAAAAAACAATGTTTAAAACTGGATGATAATATAACACAGTAATATCAAAATTATAACTGAAACTAGAATAAAGCTGAAAGGGAAATTTACAGTCCCAAAGATGTATTTGAGAAAAACAAGACAGTGTAAAATCCATGATCTCTACTTTCTCCATGGGAAGCATAGAAAGAGGACCAAATGAAGTCCGAGATAAGTAGAATGCAAGGAATAATAAATATCATAAATCAATAAAATAATAACAGAAAAAAGTGTAGAGAAATTCTATATATTACTTTTTAAATATTAAAAATTCACATCCACTATTTTCAAGGAAAAATAGAAAACTCAAAATTACGTTATTGAGTTGGGAGAGGTGATATCTATTCAGATCCAATAAATATTAAAAGTATAAAAGGTTCATAAACAACTTTGTATAAAAGTAACTAAATAATTAAAAGGATAACTTAAATGGATAAAAAAGTAACTTAAATGGATACATTTCTTGAGAAACACAAATAATTAAAACTAATGTCACAGGAAATAGGAAATTTGAATAACCCTCTATCAAAAATTGTATTTAGAATAATAATCTTATTAAGAAAACCTCAGGCTCAGATAGTGTCAGCAGTGAATTCTAGCAGATATATGCCTTTACAAACATTACCCCTTCTCCGAGGTGACACAGGATAGAGCTAAGTGAGACAGACTGTGATTTCTCCCACAATGGAAAGGAAGAACAAGTGGATAAATGCCTATCTTCCCTAGCTATGTGGGATGATGTCAGAGAAACTCATTTGTCTTTCACAACATTCAGAGTGTTAAATCAGGAGCTCCATGACTAGGGGAGAAAGCAGATTGCAAGACCGGTGCATAAACTTCCCAGAGGGCATTAAAGGGATTTGGTTCTTGCTGACTGCAATCTGGGCTCTGTCAGGAAGTCCACCCACAAGATTTAGGGAAAATTTCACCTGTGGATCCTCTCAGAAGGACCTTGGGCACCTCCAGCATGCTATATACTAAACCCACAAAACTCTTACACAGGTAGTCTCCCTGTGTCCACTCCTATGAGTTGTGTTCAGAGCAAGACTTGGTAAAAGGCTAGGAAGCATATGCAGAAAACAAGGCAGAGTCTGTGGCAAAAGTGAATCCACAAACTTGACATACGGTGTAACCTTCAGGAAGCCAAGTGAGGGGCTATCAGCAGCCAGCCTGGTATATTCTAGGATCAGGAGAAGACCTTTCTTCTATGAAAGAGAGCAAGAAGCTTGGGAGAGTTGAATCCATACAAGGTCTGAGAAAGCCTCAGAATCTATAGCAGGACCCATGAATATTACTTCTACCCTGAAGGTAGTTAGCAAAGATTGGAGGAGGTGATTACTGCTCCAAGTGCAAACGAAACAAAATAAACAAACAGAAACAAACCAGCAACATAAACATTCAAGGAACATGAAAAATCAAGGAAATCCTACATCACCAACAGAGCACAATAATCTTCCAGTAACTGAATTCAAAGACATGGAGAATCCAAAATTGCTGTTTTAGGGCAATTAATTGAGTTACAAGAAAACACAGACAATTCAAGGAAATCAGGAAAACAATATATAATCAAAATGAGGAATTAAACAAAGTTAAAGAAATCAGAACCAAACAACTTCTAGAGCTGAAGTATTCGATAAATGAAGTGAAAAATGCTGTAGGGAACCTCAACAGCAGAACAAACCAATTGTAACAAAGAATCATTGAGATAGAAAATGGGAAACTTAAATAACCTAGTCAGTGGAAAACAAAGAAAAAAGGACAAAGAGAGTTAAGAAAGATTTTTCTGATCTATGAGACACTGTTAAAAAAAAATCTGAATAATTATAGTTCCAGAAAGAGAAGAGAGGGAGAAGGGAAAAGAAAGATTATTAAAAGAAATAATATCTGAGAACTTCCCATACTTGGGGAAGAGATTTGAACATCCAAATTCATGAAGTTAATAGATATCCCTATTATGTGAATCCAAAATGATCTTCTCCAAGACATATTATAATAAAAGAGAAAAGAATATCGTAAGCTACAAAGGAACCCTCATTAGGGTATCAGCAGATTTCTCAGAAGAAATTTTATAGGCCTGGAGAGACTAGGATCATATATTCAAAGTGCTGAAAGAAAAAAAAAAAAAACAACAACCAAGAATATTCTGTCTGGCAAAGTTATCCTTGAGATATGAAGACTTTCCTACAAAAACAAAAGTTTAGGGAAATTAACACTACATCTGCCTTTCAAGAAATACTAAAATGAGATTTTCAAGCTGAAATGGAAAGACACTATTTAGTAACATGAAAATAAGAAAATAAACAAGGTACTGATAAAGGAAAATATAATAATCAAATTCAGAAAAATCTAGTACTTTAATATGATAGTGTGTTAAACAATTAGCTATAGCATAAAGGTTAAAGGACAAGAGCATCAAAAATAACCACAGCTACAACAGTTTGCTAATGAATTTATAGTATATAAAGAGGTAAAACCTATAGTAGATTCATAAAAGAAAGCGATAAGAGAATTAGAGCATAGAATCTTAGGATATCACCAATTCACACAGGAAGAGAGCAAAAGAAGAAAAAAGGAACAATGGAACTATAAAACAGCCAGAAAACAATTAATTAGTTGGTATTAGTAAATCCTTACACATCAGTAATTTCTCTAAATACAAATGGATTCAATTCTCCACACCAAAAATACAGTGTGGCAGGTTCAAAACAAAACAAAGAACCAACTATATGCTGCTTACAAGAGACTCACTTCACTGTAAGGACACACGTAGGATCAAATTCAAAGGATGAGCAAAGGTATTCCATGCAAGTGGAAACCAAAAGATAGCAGAGGTAGTTGTACTTCTGTCAGACAAAATATAACATAAACCACAAAATGTTAATAAGAGAGAAAGAAGGTCATTATATAAAAGAATCAACTCATCAGGAAGTTAGAACAACCATAAAAATACACTCAACCAAAATCAGAGCACTTAAATATATTAAGCAAATACTAACAGTTCTGGAGAAATAGACGATACAATAATAGTAGGGAACAGCAACATAATACATTCAGCAGTGAATACATCATCTAGACAGAAAATCAAGTAATAAATGTTTTATTTAAAACATACTCCAGAAAAAATGACTCAATATATGTATAATACATTCCATTACAATAGCAAAAGAATGCACATTTCTTCTCAAGTACACGTGGAACATGCTCCAGGATATATCACATGTTAGGCCATAAGACAAGTCTTAGGAAATGTAAGAAGATTGATCAAACCAAATATCGTTTCCAAATACAATAGTTTTAATATAGAAATCAACAACAAAGGAAATTAAAAATATATATTAATATATGGAGGTTAAACAACATACTCCTGAACAATGAATCAAAGAAGAAATCAGAAGGAATAATGATCTAAAACAAATAAAAATAGAAACAAAACATATCAAAACTAATAGGATGTGTCAAAAGCAGTTCTAAGAGCTAAGTTTACAGCAAGAAATAACTATATTAGTAAAGAACTAGATCTCCAATAAACAATCTGACTTTGAACCTCAAAGAACTAGAAAAAGAATAAATGAAGCCCAGAATTAGCAGAAAGGAGGAACTAACAATAATCATGGAAGAAATCTAGACCAGAAAAACAGTAGGAAAGATCATGAGACTAAGAGTTGGTCATTTGAAAAGGTTTTTACAAATGACCAACCCTTAGAAATGAGAGAGGAGACATTACAACTGGTACAGAAACACAAAGGATCAGAAGGGAGCACTATGAACATTATATGCCAACAAATTGGATACCCAGAAGTAGGTAAATTCCTACAAACATACAAATGATCAAGACTGAATCTTGAAGGAAGAGAAAATCTACACAGAATGATAATGAGTATGGAGATTGCATCAGTAATTGAGAATCTCCCAACAAAGAAAAGTCCAGGACCAGTCAGTTTCAGTGGTGAATTCTAAACATTTAAAGATGACTTAATACCAATTTTTCTTTTTTTAAATTTTACTTATTTTAATAGAATGGGCATGAGTGGGGGAAGGGGAGAGAGACAGGGAGGGAGGGAGGGAGGGAGGGAGAAAGAGAAGGAAAATATCCCAGGAAGGCTTCATTCTCAGTACAGAGCCTGACACAGGGCTCAATCATATGATCATCCCATGACTGTGACCTCATGACCTGAGCTGAAATCAAGAGTCAGTCACCCAACTGACTGAGCCACTCAGGCACCGCAATGCCAATTTTTCTTTTTCAAAAAGTTTAAAGAATTAAGAACACTCCCAAATTCATTGTACAAGGCCAGAATTTCCTCATGTCCAAAGCCAGATAAAGACACTACAGGAAAACTTGTTGAACAGTATCCCTGAGGAATATTCATATAAAAATTATCAATAAAACATTAGCAATTAAACAGCACATTAAAAGGTATATGAACACCATGACGAAGTGGGCTTTATCCCTAGGTTATAAGGATGGTTCAATATACACAAATAAATTAATGTGATATGCCATATTAATAGAATAAAAGAAAAATCATATGATCATCTCAATAGATGCAGAAAAAGAATTTGACAAAATACAATTTTTTTATGATAAGAACTTTGAACAAATTGATTATAGAAGGAATATAGTAAAGACTGGCTACAAGTCCACATTTATACTCTGTGTTTAAAGTTTGAGAGCTTTCCTATATGATCAGGCACAAGACCAGGGTGTCAGCTCTCACTACTGTTATTCAACATAATACTGGAAATCCTAGCTAGGACAATCAGACTAGATACAGAGATAAAATGCATTCAAGTCATAGAGGAAGAAGTAAAGTTGTCTTTTTGCGGGTGATATGATCATATATAAAAAATCCTAGACTACACACACACACACACACACTTATTAAGACAAATCAACAAATTCAAGTAAATTTGCAGAGTATAAAATCAACAAACTGAAATTGGTTGTGTTCTCTTACACTAACAATGAAATACCTAAAGAAATAAAACAATTCCATTCATACTACCATGAAAAACAACGAAATACTTAAGAATAAATTTAACCAAGGTGAAATATCTATACACTGAAAACCATAAGATTCTACTGAAAGAAACTGAGGAAGACACAAACAAATGGAAGGTATCTTGTGTTCATGGATGGGAAGAATAAATAATGTTAAAATGTCTATACTACCCAGAATCATCTATAGATTCAATTCAATCCCTATCAAAATCCCAATTATATTTTTCACAGGAATAAAAAAAAATCATTTCTAGATTTTACAGAACCACCAAAGACCCTTACAAAGGTGACTTAGATAGAATAATACAGACATATCTCAGAGAACTAGCAAGTTCAGTTCTAGACCACTGCAATTAAGTGGGTCAAATGAATATTTTTGGCTTCCCAGTGCATGTAAAAGACAGGTTGATACTATACTGTAGCCTTTTAAGTGCACAGTAGCATTATGTCTTTCAAAAAAAGATATATTTTAAATACTTTCTTGCTTAAAAATGCTAACGATCATCATCTGAGATTTAGTGAGTCATAATCACTTACCACAGATCACCATAAAATAATAATGAAAAAGTCTGAAATATTGTGAGAATTACCAAAATATGACCCAAAGACACAAAGTGAGGTAATGCTGTTGGGAAATGGCATCAATAAATGCTTGATGCAGGATTGCCAAAAACCTTCAATTTGTAAGAAACATAATATTCTCAAAGTGCAATCAAGCAAGACACAATAAAACAAGGGGTGTCTGTCTGTATGAAATATTCATGGTTAGTAAAACAATGTTAGGATGTCCATTCTCCCCAAATTGGTCTATAGTTCTAAGACAATCCTACTCATAATCTGAGTAGGTATTTTGTAAGAAATTGACACACTACGTTTAAAATGCATATGAAAATGCAAAGGACCTAGAATAGTCAAAACAATTTTGAAAATAAAGAAAAAATTTGGAGAAGGAACACTACAAATTTCATGGTTTACTATAAAGCTACCATAATACAGGATGGCATTGACACAGGGAATGCAGAAATAGACATGGATATATATGATTAAGGAAATTCAATGGGGAAACATAAACTTGGAGCAAATAGTACTAGATTATTGAATATCCATGCCAGAAAAAAAATATGAAATTCCACTTGTCCCACACAGCGTGTATGAAAGCTATTTGAAATGCATATTAAATATTAAAAATTATAAAATATCTTGTAAAGTACAAAAGAAAATCTTTGCAATAAGAATTATTTTAATAATTTGTTTTTTGTAGTAAACAAAAATAGTAAAAGGTTTTACATAATATGTAAAACTTCAAAAATTCCTTTTCCCTTCCTGAATCTAAGATAACTCAGCTACTATTAAACCAAGAGTAAGATAAGTTCTTTAACATTAGAATATCCCGTATTTCTCTACCGAGAATGCAATACATTTTACTTTGAACCTGATTCTGCCTCTATCTAACTATGATTTTGGGCACATTACTTAGCCTCTATCTGGTGCACTTTCCTAATTTTTAAATTGTATATAGTGTTGCTCATTTTTTATGAGGTTTAGATAAGATAATATTTGCAAAGCCCATTTAGAACGGTGCTTGGTCTTGTTGACACATAACATACATCCAGTGCTGCTGTTGATGTTTTGTTGATAATGAGAGTATTATTCCATTTATTATATTATGAAAAGCTGTATTATGTGTGAGTAGGAACACATAATTTGGAGCCAAAGTACTTTTGTCCAAATACCAACTTTGTCACTTACTAACTGTGTGACTCAGGGCAAGTAACCTTAAATCTTGCTGTCTCTATTTCTTCTTTTGTAAAATGAGAGTTCTGATTGTGAGTCCCTGGGGTCTGTGAGAGTTGATATTTATAAGTGCTTAGGAGAAAAGATTCTGCCACTGTAAGTGCTGCAATATTTGCTATTACTGTCATTGATAATTTTAATATTAAAACATCTCTGGGGGTGCCTGTGTGGCTCACTCGGTTGAGCCTCTGACTTTGGCTCAGGTCATGATCTCACTGTCTGTGAGTTTGAGCCCCACATCAGCTCATTATCTTTCTCTTTCTCTCTCAAAATAAACAAACATTAAAAAATACATACATCTAGAAACTGGAAAACATAAATTACATTGCTTTTATGCAGTGGAGTTTAGATTTAAACCCATGTGGTTTTATGCTAGGTCTTATGCAGTTAAACTCTATACTTTGCTGCCCTCTATACTTATGCCTTACAACAGTCTTTCATGGACAACGGGCTTGTTTAACACATTTGAATTTTACTCTTTACAGGTCAGGCAGCGAAAGCTAAATGAGACAAATTGATTAGCTCAAAGTCAATCACCTGGTAAATGATACAGCCCGATAAAGATCAATGTACTTCACATGCTCCATTCTTTCCATTTGAGATACTGGAAATTAGAAAAAGCCTCTTGTTTCTCTGAGCTCAGATATGAATGTATCTGTCAAGGTATGTTTAATAGAGGTAGTGGTCCCTACTCTGAGAAAATTAGACTTAAACTCCAACGCTTCTTCTCCAGTATAGTGACCAATATAAACAGACATTCTTGAGGATTGAAAAGCGTCCTTTTTCTTTTAGTTCAAATTACAGTGACCGTGTGTGTGTGTGTGTGTGTGTGTGTGTGCGTGCGCGCGCACTCGCATTGGAATGAAAATAGTTAGCATGGATTCATAAGTCCCGTGAAGAGTTATTGCTGCTTGCATCGTAAACCAGGGATCACTGTGAGCCTTTTAAGCCCTGCATTATCAGTCTGGATTTTTCCTCATGTATTAAAATCCCCTTTTAAGTAATGGCTATTATTTGTCAATTACAAGTCTCAGTACATCCTCAGTTTTCTTAGGAGTTTGTGAAAATAAAATTCTGACCATCTTACCATCCTCTGTAAATGTAGTTAAAGCAGATGCATTGGGAATTGTGTCACTTTGGGCAAGAAATACCAGGAATATCTTTAATATTTTAGTCTGTATTTGATGCTCTCTCTTTCTGAGCTATAGGCTATTTTGTAGGTTAAAAACTGGTAATCATTGCTTCAAGTGTCATGTCAACCACGCCATCCCAGTAGCTAGTTAGTCCTATCAGTTACAGCCGATAGATTTAGAGATTTTAAAGCTCCTCCCATCTCCTGGGCAGCAGCACCTTCTATTCTAGTTGAAAGTTTCTCAAATTAGGTTTAATATGAGATCCAAAGGGAATGAGGCTTAGCAGTAAACTTGGATATCATAGCATTGCACACCAGCTCACGCATGCAACCAGTTCCAACGGGTTCCTTTTTCATTTCCAGAAGGAAGCTGTTGTCTTATAAACCACTGAGTTTCAACAGTTGTATTTTCCTCTACATTTGAGTCCATTTTTGTAATGTTTTTGAATCTCTATGAGAAAATCAGATCAAGCTCTCAGATTTCTGTGCTGGTCTGTGTGCACGGGTACATTGAAGCTTCCACGGATACTCAATTTATTCCTGACAGGAGATTTATTCAGTGTCATCAACTAAAACTGAACATATTTTGCCAGCCTTACCCAATTACATCAGTAATACTCCACTCCAAGCACTGAACAAATCTATTTTCTGATTTTGCAGAAAGGCATATGTCATTTAGAGAAAAAAATTCATAAAACACTCAACTTTCCGAATCCAATTCAGTGTCTCTCTAAATTGCATTTGGGCAGTCTCTTGGGGAAAGCATACGTGTAAAAACAGACTTTGGAAATAGGGATTTTTACGGGCCCTTTCTGTCATTATGTTCTCTCCGTAATTATTTTGTTCTATGTTTTATTTCCACATTTCTATTCCTCACATAAAGTTCCCTAATTTAGGATTCTATGTGAATATGTGTACATAGTTGTTCAGCCTCAGAAGTGCAGTCTGGGGGTGCCTGGGTGGCTCAGTCGGTTAAGCCTCCGACTTCAGCTCAGGTCACTATCTTACCGTCCGTGAGTTCGAGCCCCACGTCGGGCTCTGGGCTGATGGCTCAGAGCCTGGAGCCTGCTTCCGATTCTTTGTCTCCCTCTCTCTCTCTGCCCTTCCCCCATTCGTGCTCTGTCTCTGTCTCAAAAATAAATAAACGTTAAAAAAAAATTAAAAAAAAAAAAAAAGAAGTGCAGTCTGTAAGTAGACCAAGTCATAGATTGTTAGATGGGGTCCTGGAGACAAGTTGGTCAATCTCTGCTATTTCTGTGATGAGAAACAAAAGTCTAGACAATTAGGTAGACTCATCTAATGGGTACTGCAGAGATAAAAATGGAGCTGATATAATCTAAGTAGCACCCTAATAAAAATAATGACCTTAAAGATTATAATATTTGCCGGGACTGATAACCATGTTATATATATGATTATTAAGTACTGTAATGTAGTTTCATTATTACTATTGTTATTTTACTTTAAACCTCACAATAATCCTATGAAAAAGATACTGTAAATGTGCCAAGTATGTAAATGGAGAATAAAATCCTGGAAGTTAAAAGGGCTATGGGATGTGCCCAAACCACATGAGTAGCGAGGCGAAGCAGGCAGTTGAAGCTTAGGCTGCATTCTTCCAAAGTCTAAGCTCTTAATCACTCTACCTGTTTCCTTCTTCTCTGCTCTAATTTTTCTTCCCTGTGTGTCCTCACAAGCCCTCCATTCCTGAGCAGTACCAAAGCCAAGACTGATTACTTTCCCTACCTTGATGTTTTTCTCCTATTCTTCTCACTTGCCTGAGTCCATTGAACCTTCAAGACGCCGTACATTTTCTGAATGAACTGCCTCCTTAGTCAAGGCTACACTGCGGGTTGCAGGAATCTCCTGTCTTCCTCCAGCGACTTGCAGGGTGCCTGTTTCCTATATCAGCTAGTACAGCCTTAGATCTCCAGAAATCCTTTACAAGCTAGATCATGATGTAGTAATAAGTACTAGGGATGAACCAAGACATGGCACCATGGCAAACTTTCCCTCATGCCTGGAAAATAACCAATATTGTGGCAAGAGTTACTATGAGAATAAATTTTCCTGACTGGAATTGAGCTCGGCTTCATCTTTAATATCCTGTGCACTTCTCCATTTGGGCTAACTTATAGTCCTTGAGGACCTACGGGGCCCTCAGAGGCTGCAGGAATGTAACCTTGTTCTGTGGTTCCAGAAATTTGTCAGAGTGAGACTGCCTTCTTTTCATTTTGAGATCGTTGACACCATGAATGGTAGTATTGAAGAGAGGCTAGTATTTACTGAATTTATACATTTCGTGACTAAAACATAAATTGTTTTAATCTTTCATATGTTAAAGAATACCTGTGGGGATAATACGACATCTCTCTCTTTCTTCATCTAAAGATAAATATCTTTAAAAATGTGTGTATCAAATGAAATGATAACTTTATTTTTCAAGATTTTTCTCCTGTCTAGATGCAAAGAAATACCATTTTTCCCCTTTCAAATTATAGGGGATAATATCCTCTCTGTCAGCATGAATCATAAAAATGCTCTGTACTATTCTCTTAGAAGTAATTAATCTTTGACATTCACTTTTCAAAATTCACAATATTTCAAATGGATGGTTCCTCATGGGTCTCTACAGTGGGTCACCAGAAAAAAAAAAAAAGGCCTACTTTTATGTTTGACACCAAAAACTCGTTTGCCCAGCAAATATTAACTTCTATATTGTGGCAATGCTGCTGAATGCGTTAATTTCTGTTCTATGGAGACTATCAGCCCCATAATGCTGAATCAAATGGCTTCAGATAAAATATTCCAACTTGTATCTACAGACACCCCTCCGCCCCCCCCCCCGCCCAAATTTCTGACTTGTGCCCATCACTAGTTGTAAAGCACCTATCACTTTTGATACATCGAGTTCATTTAAAGGCTAAATGCATTTGTTACTGTGCACACTTTACCCGGGGAAGTCAGAGGGGAGTTTTATTGCAAATATGCATGAAGGCACTATGTTTCCAATGATCATTATATGAACTATGAAAGAAATAAAATATGCAGGGCCCACAGACACGGTGTATTAATATTCCTTGTTTTTTTTATTCATGTTAAGTGTTTCCTTGGGGGATTTTAGGGTTTTTTTTTTCTGCCTAATGTAGGAGATCAATCAACTTCACCATAAGGCATTTAAAATTACTGTGGAAAACTTTATTTTTATGTCTCTGTAAATGAGGCTCAGTCCAAATGCTAATACTGAAGTTATTTTGATACTAACACATCTCTGATCAGCTAAAAGCTACCAGTTTTTCTCATGTTCTACATAGGTGACATAGACTGTGAGGGGAAATGTGATTCCATCACTATTGGCCTAATCATGACTGAACCAAGCCTTTCAGTATTTTTAAGAGTTCTTTCAGCACTTATCAAAGTAAACAGGAAAAAACTCTGAAACATAAATTATGATTGCTGTAAAAATAATCTTTTGATTTATCACTTGATATAAAACAGCTCTCTGTTGTCTCTCCCTGCTAAAAAAGAGCTTAAAATGAAAAATCATTATTTAAATAGGAACCTGTAAGGGAGAGAATGGAGGTGCACTACCTGAACGTGTTTTTCATACCTTTTCTTGTAAAAGTCATTTAGAAGCAGAGAGCCTTTGCTCTCCGGATTTTCTAGAGACTCTCAGTGTCTCTACCATGCTTTCCTCAACCCCTGTGCATACCTGTGTCTCAGATATTGTCACATCATGTTGTAATAGCACATGCACTTGTCTGTCTTCCCAGATGGGTTTCTTAGGAGACTAGAGTTTATTCAACTCTGGATCTCCAGAGCCCAGCACAGTATTTGGCATGGAGTATAAACTTGGCAAATGTTGTGAGGAAGGAACGAGGGGGAGGGAGATGAGAGGCATGAAAGAGGAAAAGACAGGAAGGAAAGGAAAAAAGGCAAGAGACAGAAGGAGAGAGAAAATTATTTGACCATCTAAAAAATGGGAATTCTAGTCTTTAAGAAGAAATGAGAGGGAGGCAGACCATAAGAGACTCCTAAAAACAGAGAACAAACTGAAGGTTGATGAGGGGGTGGAGAAAATGGGTGATGGGCATTGAGGAGGGCACTTGTTGGGATGAGCACTGGGTGTTTTATGTAAAGGATGAATCATGGGAATCTACTCCTGAAGCCAAGAGCACACTGTATACATACACTGTTAGCTAACTTGACAATAAATTATATTTAAAAAGATAAATAAAAAGATTTGAAGTTCTACAAAAAAAAAAAGCCAAAAAATACCAACACTTCTGTAGTAAACTAATTTGAGAAAGATTATTTAATATGCAAATACATGTTTTCATGATGACAAAATAAAACCTTCAGGCTGATTCCAACACTAATATCATGAGTACTGTCAGAATTGCCGACTTTAGATTTAATTATTAACTTTTAATAGTGAATGAGATGACTGCATGCATATAAATTAGCAATAAAAACTAAATTCTTAATTTGTTTTTGAGTAGTCTTAAATCAAGGCAAAAATATTACAAATATTCACTGACACATAAACGTTATGTTTTTTATCTTTTTTCCAGCTTATTCTATATTTTACAAACTACACAATATTACATGATCAGTGTAAGAAAACAGAAAATGTGATAGAAAAAAAATACCCGTAAGTTCACACTGTAATACAACCACTTGATATTTTACTGAAAAGCCTTCTAGATCTTTGTCTCCTTAGATATATGAATGTTTATTCAGAATTTTTTAAAAACTATTTTAATATTTATTCATTTTTGAGAGATGGGGGGAGACAGAGCATGAGTGGGGGAGGGGAAGAGAGAGAGGGAGACACAGAATCCAAAGCAGACTCCTGGCTCCCAGCTGTCAGCACAGAGCCTGACGTGGGCTCAAACCCATGGACCACGAGATCATGACCTGAAGTCAGATGTCCAACCGACTGAGCCACCTGGGCACCCCTATTCAGAATTTTTTAAAGGCGTTATATATTGAACACTTTTGAGACACGCTTTTTAACGATATTTTGCTATCAAAAAGTATGTCACTGATTTCTCATAATGCTGGAATAGCTTAATTACACTGTCTCCCGCAGATAATTTTATATATAATTATATAATCTAGCCCAAAGCACAGCACACTGTCTGAAGGCAAAAAATGGAGTGGAGACTACCTTAGTCTACTTGGACCGCCATAACAAAATACCATAGAATGAATGGCTTTAACACTAGATATTTAAGGTAAGACAGGCATAGAACGGACAATACCATTCCAAAAAGGAAAAACAAGAAAGAAGAGGTGAGAGGTCTTCAGTAAGTCCAAAACTTGGCAAGGTCAATTCCACTGGATCTTAAGGTTCAAGAATAATTCTCTTAGGGGGTGGTGCCTGGGTGGCTCAGTCAGTTAAGCATCCAACTCTTGATTTTGGCTTAGGTCATGATTTCACAGTTTGTGGGTTCAGGCCCCATGTCAGGCTCTGCACTGACAATTCAGAACCTGCTTAGGATTCTCTTTCTCTCCCTCTCTCTATGCCCCTTCCCTGCTCTCTAACTCAAAATAAACAAACAAACAAAAAGAGAATAATCCTCTTTGGTCCAATGTTTTGTCCTACAGGCCTACTGAGTGGCAGTATTAAGGCTATGGCTTGGCATGGTAGGCCCATTCTTTAAGCTCTTGTGACCCTCTGCCAGACCTCTATCTCGTTTAGTCCCAGCTGTCAATGCTTTGTTAATATGATCCCATCTCTCTTTCTGACTTCTACTGAAAGAGCTGATTAAGTCCCTGTACCACACCCCAGAACTCTTTATTCAATGGTAGTCGACACACCTTTGAAATTCTCTTTCAAACATGCTTTCTTATTTGTTTTGCCATATGGGCAGGTTGAGAATTTTCCAAATATTTAACATCTGGTTCCCTTTTGCTTAAAATGGTTTTCATCCACTTCTCTCTCTCTCTCCTTGCTCTTTTACTATAAGAAGTCAAGGGGAATCAAGTCTCTCCTTCAACCACTGTGCTCAGAAACCTCTTCCACCAAATACCCATTTTCATCACTCCTAAGTTCTACTTTCCATAAAGCACAATAACACAGTGGGGGTCCTGGGTGGCTCAGTTGGTTAAGTGTCCCACTTTGGCTCAGGTCGTGGTCTTGTGGTCCGTGAGTTGGAGCCCCGCGTCTAGCCCCACATTGGGCTCTGTGCTGACAGCTCAAAGCCTGGAGCCTGTTTCGGATTCTGTGTCTCCCTCTCTCTCTCTGACCCTCCCCTGTTCATGCTCTGTCTCTCTCTGTCTCAAAAGTAAATAAACGTTAAAAAAAAAAAAAACAAACACAATAACACAGTTTAGCCAACTTCTTTGCCACTTTTTATCTTTCCTTCACTTTCCAATAATGTGTTCCTCATCTCCATCTGAGCTAATAGCAGAATTACCCTTACTGTCCATATATCTAGCATGTGCCCCAAAACTCTTTCATCCCCTACTCTTTATATAGTTCCAAAGCTGTTTCCCAAAATTTTAGGTATTTGTTACAGTAGTATCCCACTTCTTGGTACCAAACGCTGCCTCAGTTTGCTTGGACTACCATAACAAAATACCACAGATTAGGTTGCTTTAGCAGTAGGATTTATTTTTCACAGTTTTGGAGGCTGGGAAGTCCTAGATCAAGGTGCCAGCAAGGTTCATTCTGAGGTCTCTTCTCTTGGCTTTTGTGTGGCTGCTATCTCATATGACCTCTTTGTGTGTGCTCAGGGAGAACATGTTCCAGTCTCTCTTTTCTTATAAGGACACTAACCCCATCATGGCGACACCATTCTATGACCTCATCTAAAACTGATTAACTCCCAAGAGCTCCACCTCCAAGTGCCATCACATTGAAGGTTAGGGCTTCAACATATGAATTTGGGGGAAATATAAGCATTCAGTCGGTAATAGTACCTTGGAAGACAGGAATTATGCCTGGTGAGTATTTCCTATTGGTGCTTTTTTTGAGGAAATATCTCAGATTGAGGTGGCTTGAGGTAGCAGAAATCAGCACCCTAACTGACCTGAGATGTCAAAGGGCAGAGTTGATAGCTGGTATGGCAGACTAAAAGTTAGTTGCAGAGATCCTAGAAGGAAAGGAGACATAGAAGGGATATATATAAAATCTTCCCAAACTTGACTGCTGAACAACACAGGAGTCAGAAAGAACCCAAGAAGTCAGTTGAAGAAACTGAAGAAACTGTCTCCCAAACCCAGGAGACAGAATATGCAGTTTAATTCCCATTGTATTAATTACCTGCCAGAATGAAAATCACTCTTCAGGGGAGTATAATAATATCCAGAACCTCTGCAACTATGGTAGCTCTGTGCAAGTAAGCTTAGCTAAACTGGGATTAATTTTCCAGAATCCTCCTCCCTACGTGGCTCTGAATTAGTGTTGGCTACAAAGCAATTTAATGAGATCTGGAAGGCAAAAGTGAAGGAGCAGCTACTTTATTGTCTGCAGGTCACAGTAAGGTAGGTGTTGTTGCAACTCAAACATGTTGTCACTGATCCTGCTGGCCCACCTTGTAGAGTGAGGCAGTGAGATGGGCTCGGAGTTCTCCAGCTACAATCAGATTTCTTCCTCACCTTATCTGAATCCTGGGGCAGGTATGTTCACACCTGTGGTGAAGGGTGCCTATTTCTCCTAGAGCTCATCACCCTCAGTGAGATTGAGGGAGTTGAATCTTCCTAGATTCTTTGTGTCTGGAATTCCCCACTTGATTTACATCTCCCCTTACTGACTGCTAGCCATGCTGACCTCAGCCTCAAGGAAAACAGATTTATAATGACCAGTTAATCAACTCCCACAGAAGGGTTATGTCTAAAATTGAAAAATTTCTGCTTTATGATAGGGATAAAATAGGAAGAATGATGTCTATGCTAGCTGATTCATAAGGTGGTTGCAACAACTAAATTCAACCACATTTATAGTCACCCAGCCTACGTTTTTCAAGTTTATCTCCAGCTATACTCTGTCATACACCTTCCCATCACAATGGACTACTCACCCCTGTTGCCTACATGAAAATCGGGATCTCCTTCTTCTATGCCTTGGACATGCCCAGATATGATACATGGCATCCCAATGAAGTGAGAGACTATAGCAATGAGCTATCTATCATTTAAGGTTGGACTCAAATACCAAACCTTTCAGAGACATTTTCTTGAATGCTTCTTGGTTATACTCCATCTTTCTTTTCATGTAACTGCATAGCATCCTGGACAGAACTCCAAATTAATTATCTTGCATAATACTAGTCACTATAAAGAGCCTGAATTATACCTAACTTTGCTACTGCATTGTGTGGTCAATGAAGATAAGGATTTAATAATCCCTAATATTCAACACAGTGCCTAGCACTGTGTCTTTATCATCACTCACATTCCAGAAGTGTTTGACTTGAAGTAGGCTTATCACATCTGCAGAATCATTTTGATTGTATGAAACAATCTAAACAGCAAGGATTCTACTTTAAGTTCCCTTTTTATTTTTGTCCCAAGATTGAAAAACCTGAATATTCATGTTAAAATAAGGAAACTGTGTGGAAATAGACAAAGGACCACATTTAGATTTTTATATCAACTTGAGTTTCTTTGATTCTCTGATAGACAACTTTTATTGTGGGAACATAAGCTGTTAAAACTGAATCCTTGACAACTAATACATTTTCCTTTATTGACAAATAGACACTCTCCCCTTGCCTGGATTTTATTATCACTGCCATCTGCATGAATCCCAGAAACAGTTACCCTAAATTTCCTCTCATTCAGTAGAACCAGGACCCAAGGTGTGTTTGTGTGTATGTAATATTAAGCACATATTATATCAGTGAAGTCCTCTCTTAGGTGCTTGATGTTAACAGGAGTGTTCTGTATTCTTTGGGTACAAAAATAGTATAATAAGCCTCCTACTATAGCTGTCCTCCTCACAAGGAGTTGTGTCTCATAGTTTAATTCAGAAAACAATGGTGGTGCTGAAAACTTGAAGTTAACTCATATCCTCCTCTCAATATGTTTTCCTCAAGCTGGAGATGTCCTTAATGCACTCAACAAAAATTTCAGGATACCTTAATTTAGGATCTACAGCTCCTCCTGAAAGCCTGAAAAAGTCATTCCTCCCCTTCTCCCTCTCTTTCTCCCCCGCCTCCCTAATTTGTCATCTTGAATCTATTGAAATTACTTCTTGCTCTTTTTAATGCACAAATATGAAAGACAAGAAAGACCTTCTATTTTTCTGCAGATCTAAAAGCTAATTCTCTTCTATTACCTGATACTTTTTGGAGTATAATTGACTATAATTTAAGGTAAATTTTTTCCCCATTACTTGCCTAGGCTGAGTTTACTCCACCAGTGAGTTTAAATATTCTACGTTTCTGCTTAGATTCACCATGCTACCACTGTATCTGGAAATAATTACTTTGATTTCAGAAAATCCTACAAAAGAGTAGTTAATCCCACCATGCAAGTATCCTATTGACATAACCTTAACTACACCATTACAAGAGACATGATAATAGCTCTCCCAGGGGAAGATTCTCCTAGGGAGAGTATGCATAATGGGCAGAGAAATGGAAAGACCTGAAAGGAAAAGCAAAGCTTTGAATCAAACAGAACTGAATAAACAATTTGGGGCAATATATACCAAAAGCAATTTAAAACAAGAGCTTTAACTGAATTTTATGGAAGCAAATTGAATAATGTAGTTAGAAAAATGGATATGGTGTTCAGAAAAAAGTGCATGTTGGCACAGATAAATCAGGCTTGTCACATGTAGTTTCAATTTTTGATCTCTTGCTTACAGAGATAAGGTGTGACTTTTTCTTTTATATCTTAGATCACTACAGGGGAAGCAGGGAAGCCTAAATTGTGTGGTCACTAAAGGAAGGGGATATCTTTTAAACCTATATGCATAATGATATTAAAAAGGGTTTAATGTTGGAGAAGGATCCTTAACATATTATAGAACCTCCAAATTTTAGTCCAGCTGGAGACTCACTGGCCCTAAGTCCCAGTACAAAGGTCACATCAGTGAATAGTATCAGAACTGGTCCTGCCTGAAAGTTAATGGTGAGTTAAACAAACAAGAGACCGAGTTTCACTAGTTTATCGCTGACTGGGATTGGAATGTGGAATTAGTGGGTTTCTTTGCAAGTGGCCAAGAAATTCCATTCATCAAGGAAGTGTTTTTTTTGGATGTGTGTTTTGTTTATCTTATTTTTGCCCTCACTTTTAGAAATTCACTTGGTTAGGAGTTAGCTCTAATGGGTCTTCTAAATCCATTTACCTCATGTGTGCAATTTTATGGTTGGGACTGAGAGATTTTAACAGTTTGGAAGATGATTCTGTTTCACCCCATGTGTACGAGTAGAATAGTGATTGAGTGTCGAGTGTGATATGCTGACCAGCAGGATCAGCATTCACCTGGAGTGTGTTAGAAGTGCATTCTCAGGACCCACCTTAGACCCACTGAATCAGAAACTCTGGGACTAAGGCCCGGCAATCTGGGTTTCAGCCCTCCATACTTTTCCGATACACCAACAATTTGAGAACCACTGACTTGCAGTAAGCATATAACTGAGCAGGTAAATCCAGCCCTGTCTCATTCTTAGTTGCCGTGTTCTCTCATTGGGAGCTGAATAAAAGTCTGCATCTGAAGACCAACTTTACATTTTCCCTGCAACATGGCTATTACATACAAACCAGCTACTTTGTAAGATATTTAAAGTGACGACAATGTGTTAAATGTTAGAGAAGGAAATAACTGTATATACTTACTTAGAAAAAGATAGGTTCAGTATTCGATCCAAAATTAGAAGAATTTCCAAGAGCAATTTTTGCCTTAGAAAGTGACTTTACAATTTACCACCATCGTGGGGCACCTGGGTGGCTCAGTCGCTTGAGCGTCCAACTTCAGCTCAGGTCATGATCTCACAGCTCGTGAGTTTGAGCCCAGCGTTGGGCTCTGTGCTGACAGCTCAGAGTCTGGAGCCTGCTTCAGATTCTGTGTCTCTCTCCCTCTCTCTGCCCCACCCCACTCCCACTCTGCCTCTCTCTCTGAAAAATAAAAAAAATAAAAAAATCTACCACCATCGTGCACCGAATAGGTAATTTCGTGTAACCGTTTCCTATATTTTTCTGGAGAAAATTCACAGCATGTTAGGAAGGGAGAGAAAATGGGAAAAAATGTGAAAACATTTTTGATGTTTTCATTCATGTGCTACTCCATATAGTCACTTAATAGGTCTCAGCTAATACTCCCAACAAGTATGCAAAATTGTTGCAGAGGGGAAAACTTAGTATTCAGAGAGCTTACACATAGATTTCAGAGGGTTTTTTGCTCTTTTTTATTGTATGAAAAAAATCACATAACATTTACCATCTTAACCCTGTTAAGTGCACAGTTAAGTATTGTTAATTACACTCACATTGTTGTGAATGGTATTTTTTAAAACACTTGAAACTTTATGCCAATTAAACAAGTCTGTTATTCTCCCTTCCCTTATCCCCTGGTAACCACTGTTGTGTTTCTATGAATGTGACTGCTTCAGAGATGGAGATTATTTAATCAGGATATGAATCTGAATCTTTCTGGTTCCAAGGTCTGTGTTTGTTGTCCTTCACGACATATTATTTGTCAAACTAAGTCAGAACATAGTCTTGGCATTTAAGTCTTCTTTCTTTCTTACTGCTCTGAACATGTATGTATATTCCACTCTATCAAGGCTATTCTTTTGACCATTTCGCATGAGAACGGGCTACTTTTTCCTCATTTCTCTCTTGGTGATCCTTAAAATGGCCTCAGTGTTCCGTTACACCCATGACAACTTTAACCTCCCTTTTAGTTTCTGCCCTCCCAATCTCTCCACAGTGGCTTCTCCCTTTCTTTGTTCTGAATTCCCCATAGAAATTAATGCTTCACTACACACCCTGTCAATAAGAATAATGGACCCTCTGTGCTTGTAAGGACCTTAAATTCCAGCTAAATCAACAATTCATCTGGTGCGTGAATCCCCTCAACAATACAGCATATAGGCTTATTCACCCCCAGAAATGTCTGGAGCCCATCCTATTTTTGTACATCTCTATTATTTCTTCTCTGGAGTTAAAATTTTGCACCTTTATAGTTTCCACTCATCCTTTTTGGTTCTGTTTCCTGAGGCCATATGGGGTGAGTCTAATGCCCTTTTCATATAATATCCCAAATATTATTTAATGCTTCTACAAATCTTTTCCTTAAGTTAAAGATTTTTCATATTAATAATTTTCAAAGGTTTTCTCTCTGTTCTGGTTACTAGCTTAAACATGGCCAATTTCTTTCTCTCTTTAAAAGTGGACACCACAGGCGCACTTGACAGATTCTCTTAAAATCTTGCTTGAGATTCTCTCTCTCCGTCTCTTCCCTTCACCTGCTTGCACTCTCTCTCTCAAAATAAATAGATAAACTTAAAAAAACACAAATGAACACCACAAACCAGTTCTGTAAGTATGTTCTACTACACAGTAGAGTTGAAACACATCACTTTCCTCATGTGTACATTTAATAAAACTAAGGCATTTATTGTTTATTATTATTATTATTATTATTATTATTATTATTATTATTGGCAGCCACTCATCTGTGATGTCTGTCAGGTCACTTTTGCTATAAACTCATCATATCTCAAACTTGAAATTATGACAGATGAGGCCAATCCTGATTATATCCCTTTTTGTACAGTTTTTTCTTCATTTTACATGTGTCTGGGTACATGATCCTAATGAAATAAATGTGTCCTTGCCTGGTATAGAAGTAGAAAACACAATTTTTATAACTCCCTCAAGAGAATAAGGTTGAACATGCTTAATAAGCATCTGTGGAGGTGACTCTAGACAAATTTTAGTATTATTTTTAAATTGCCCTAGGTCCACTACAAAGTTCCCAAGTCTCATGAAACTGACACAAGGCTCCCAGACTTTTTTTTTTTAATCAAAACATAATAACTTTGGAAGTTTCTATGTAGTCCCGAAACCAGGTGGGTTTTAAAAACTACCCTAATTAACAGTTCTAGGAACCATGTCATTAAATGTATTTAAAAGCAGAAAGCTCTTTCTCATGATGAGAACCAGGAGGAGAGATGAAGCCTTGGTGTCTATTTCTGGCTCTGTCACTGACTCACCCTTCACTGCAGTGAAAAGCCAATTAACCTCCCCCAGTTTCTCCATTTGTGGAAAAAAAAAATCACTAGGAGGTTGAGAAAATGAAGGTGGTGGAAATTTTCAGTATGTGTAAATAAAAGGTGCTTTATAAATGTAAAATCTAATTCTTTTAGTGATGGAGGTAGATTCAACTTGAGCAGACATTACTGACAGCCGCCTAAGCCATTTTTAGCAGGAAGCTATTTGTACTTGTACTGAGCATTTATACTGAAAATTTCCAAAACAGTTTGTATTTACATCCTGTCATGATTCTTAATTCTTCCATAAAATGATGAAATGAGGTAAAAATTAGTTACTTAACATTCCTTGTAGATGTTTTCACAGCATAATGTCTGAAACCAGGTGAAATTCAGATCAAGGAATGGCGAGTAGTAAAGTGTTCCAATCTCCTCAGTTCAAGATCTTGGGAGTTCTGACAATGAACTAGCAAATTAACTTCACTGGCCTAAAGAGGAGAATATCATGGCCAAAGTTTCATTAGGAGGCATGGATAGAACTGTTTGTATAGCAGGGTCTGGTCAAATTTCCATCTTTCATTTTGTTCTTATTAAAAAGTTAAATTTTCTTTTTTTTTCTTTAAAAAAAATTTTTTTTATTTTTTTTAAACGTTTATTTATTTTTGGGACAGAAAGTGACAGAGCATGAACGGGGGAGGGGCAGAGAGAGAGGGAGACACAGAATCGGAAGCAGGCTCCAGGCTCCGAGCCATCAGCCCAGAGCCCGACGCGGGGCTTGAACTCCCGGACCGCGAGATCGTGACCTGGCTGAAGTCAGACGCTTAACCGACTGCGCCACCCAGGTGCCCCTCTTTAAAAATTTTTTTAATGTTTATTTATTTTTGAGACAGAGAGAGACAGAGCATGAATGGGGGAGGGTCAGAAAGAGAAGGAGACACAGAATCTGAAACAGGCTCCAGGCTCTGGGCTGTCAGCACAGAGCCCAAAGCGGGGCTAGAACTCACAGACCCTGAGATCATGACCTGAGCTGAAGTGGGAAGCTCAACCGTCTGAGCCACCCAGGCGCCCCAAAGAGTTAAATTTTCAAGTTGAAAGTCGTGGGACGCTTCCTATGAGTTCTTTAATACTACTCCATTTCATAATTTTGTTGTTTTCAAGATTCCAGATTTGATAATATGGATTAACTGATCATTGGTCCTCATCAGTATTTAACTGAATGCTTCTTCATCCTTTCAGAAGTAAGCCCAACTCTTTAATCTTGTATCCCAGATTAGAATGATTCTACATATGTATGTGTCTCTTTAAAATACAACTTTAAAACTCCCGACGACCGGTTAAAATGTTTATTTACCTCTTAGTTGAAAGAAAATTATAAAATTAAATTCCATGAGTAGATAAAATGAAAAGTGATAAAACTAGAGGATTCATCCAATGTCCTTAATGTAGTGACATTTAAAAAAAAAGTCATTTTAATTCTAAGTTATTTGTATTATATCACATAAAAGTTCTAGTAAGTTTAATGATATTGGATTAGCCAACACCAAAGGAAACTACTGGAAAATTATGACGGTTTCTTATTTAAAGCAAATTTCTTTACAAAGAAAAAAAGAACCAATAAAACTGTTTATATTTTTTTCTTAGGTCAGCATATATTTTCTCTGTCTCTCTCTGTGTGTCTCTTTGTCTCTTTCTCTGTCACTCTGTCTCTGTCTCTGTCTCTGTCTCTCTCTCTCTCTCTCTCTCACACACACACACACACACACACACACACACACACACCTTCAAATGGAAAGTTCCAACTACCTCTGGAAATAAAATCACAGCACACATTAAATCCAAGGCAGTAGCTAATTAGAAATACACACTACTTACTGTTTTGTCCTGAGTAACATGAATTAGAATAGTTTGGGTACACAGATCCAAATGTTCTAGGAAAGTTTCAAACCTAGGAAATCCTACTTAAGCCTTGTCTCTTGAAAGTACACATAATGATTTACCACCCCCAGAGAGATTTTCTTTATTAATTTAGAATATGAGTAGAATTCACATCATATTGACTCATTAGTACTACAATTACTAAAAACTGTAAGGCATTTCATTGGAACATCAAGTAGTCATGGTTTCTGAACATTTATACAGCTTTACTTATATATTTTTCAGGAAGAGTATAAAATGTTGCCTTATACATCTCAGAAGCTTTATACATGTTTCCTGTCATAACTGATCTAAAGTCCTATTTTAACTTTTGCGGGGGGTCATGGGAATCTATTCTCACCCTAGATAAGGGATACACAGGAGACTATGGTTAAGCCTGATAGGTGAGAGTATGTTATTTTTGATGGGGGAGGGGAGCGGCTTTGGGATGAACAGGAGTGATTGGGGGGGAGGGGGATACAATGGAAAGGGAAGTGAGAGTAAGAAAACATTTTGGGTCATTACTATTCAGAGTCTATGCTGAGTGTGGAATTAAGTGAAGCAAGAATTGAGATATTGCAATGCATTGTTGAAAAAAAATGGTAGAGTAGAAAAATATTGGACTAGATTATGTTAAAAAAAAAGTGGGTGTGGGTGGGAACGGGTTGAAGGCTAGGAGAGTTAAAGATCCTCATTTCAGTTGAGAAGCCTGGAACAGACTTAAAATCCTTCTCCAAAGTATACTCCAAATATCCATTACTGATTGATAGAAGTGTGCATTTGAAAAAAAATATTATTTGGTTTCCCTTTTTGGGTTTAGACATTTGGGTGGCAAAGTGTCCTGCCTTAGATGGCAATATCTCAAATGAATCATTTCTCGGCAATGGATGTCAAATAATGGCATTTAAGAATTTGAGTGATTATATCTACATCAAATGGCAAATGAGAGAAAACAATACCACTATGGGATCCTTAAAACTCAAGACCATGGCATTAAGGGATCAGCATGAACGCACTACTTTGTGACAACATTTCATTTCACTGACAAGAACAGTTGTGTGTCTTAGGCACTGAAACACCAGCCTCTCTAGTTTCCATGAGAAAGAACCCTTTGGGCTGATGATTTAAGGTGACAGCTACACCATTGTATCCCACCTCAGTTGTGTCAGCTAAAATGACAGGATTTGTTGGAACACAGCATGGGTCACCGTCAACCCCACCAACTACAAAGTATATGCCAAAGTTAATTAGAAACAGGCGCTGTTGTCTTAGTAAGCAGAACCTCTTAATTTGCATGGGCTGGCAGGCATATTTTCATTTGGTGCCATCCCTTGTAGTGATCTTCCAAAATGGTTGTCTTTAGAGTGGTAGGATACGCATTGGGACAATATTTAGATGCCTTTATTCAAAAAATACTTATTTACCATGTGAAATGCAGAGATGGTAGCTATAGGAGACGAAAAAAATTAAAACCCACACAAAACATATAAAGTCTTTGAACAAATTCAAAATCAGTTAGGGGAAATGCTTGCATTTATTCATCCTTGATATCTCAAAACAAATGTGATTTCTTTAAGGTAAGTTTTCCCGTTGTTTCTTTTATTATTGAAGTACAATTGACATAGTTTCAGGTATACAGCATAATGATATTTGTATACACTGTGAAATGATCACCACAGTAAATCTAGTATTTTTTTTGCCCATCACCAGATAGAGTTACATAATATGAAATACAATGTTAACTCTAGTCATCATGCTATGCATTATATCTCCATGACTTATTTATGAATGGAAGTTTGTACCTCTTGACCTCCATTCCCAAATTTGCCCACCTTTCTTCCCTTCTGGTAACCACCAACCTATTCTCTGCATACATGAGTTTTGTTTCATTTGCTTGTTTTGTTAGATTCCACATATAAATGAAATCATAAGGAATTTGTCCTCTTTCTGGCTTATTTCATTTAGCATTCACAATGTCTATTCACATTGTCACAAATGGCAAGATTAATTTCTTTTTTAAAGTTAAACAGTATTCCTGTGTGTGTGTGTGTGTGTGTGTCTGTGTGTGTGTATACATACATAGAGATGTGTGTATATGTAGGTATATATATGTATATACACATATAAAGATATACATACCTATCTATATCCATAAATATCTATATCTATCTAGCATCTTCTTTACTCAATCACCCATTAGTGGACACTTTGGTTGTTTCCATATCTTGGCTAATGTGTATAATGCTGTAATGAACATAAGGGTGTATATATCTTTTTGAATTAGTGTTTTAAATTTCTTCAGATAAAGACCTAGAAGTGAAATTACTGGATTATGTGGTAGTTCTATTTTTACTTTTTTGAGGAACAGCCATACTGTTTTCCATAGTAGCTGCACCAATTTGCATTTCTTTTTTTTTTATGTTTTAAAACTTAATGTTTATTTATTTTGAGAGAGAGAGAGAGAATGAGAGCATGAGCAGGGGAGGGGCAGAGACAGAGGGAGACACAGAATTCGAAGCAGGCTCCAGGCTCTGAGCTGTCAGCATAGAGCCCAATACAGGGCTCAAACTCATGAGCTCTGACATCATGACCTGAGCAGAAGTTGGGCGCTCAACCCACTGAAACAGGCGCCCCAATGCACCAATTTACATTTCTACCAACAGTGCACATGTCTTCCTTTTCTTCACATCTTCACCAAAACTTGTTATAGCTTGTCTTTTTGATAATAGCCATTCTGTCAGGTGTGAGATTATATTTCCTTATGGTTTTGATTTGCATTTCCCTGATGTTAGTGATGTTGAACATCTTTTCATGTGTCGACCATCTGTATGCTGTCTTTGGAAAAATGTCTATTCAGATCTGCTTTTTTTTTTTTTTTCAACGTTTATTTATTTTTGGGACAGAGAGAGACAGAGCATGAACGGGGGAGGGGCAGAGAGAGAGGGAGACACAGAATCGGAAACAGGCTCCAGGCTCTGAGCCATCAGCCCAGAGCCCGACGCGGGGCTCGAACTCACGGAGCGCGAGATCGTGACCTGGCTGAAGTCGGACGCTTAACTGACTGCGCCACCCAGGCGCCCCGTGATCTGCTTATTTTTTAATCAGACTTTGTTATTGAGTTGTATGAGTTCTTTAAATATTTTTGTAGTAACCTTTTATCAAATACAATTTCCAAATATCTTGTATCATCCAGTGGTTGCCTTTTTATTTTTGTTCATGGTTTCCTTTGCTATGTAGAAGCTTTTTAGTCTATTGTAGTCCTAATTGTTTTTAGTTTAGTTTTGGTTTGCTCTGGTGGTTTTGGTTTTGTTGCCATTGCCTTTGGAGTCAGATCCAAAAACAATATTCCCAAGAATGATGCCAAGAAGCTTATTTTCTATGATCTTTTCCTAAGAGTTATATGGTATACACTTAAGTCTTTAATCTATTTTGAGTGAACTCAAAATTGTGTGATGGTATAAGATAGGGGTACAGATTTCCCAGCAACATTTATTGAAGAAACTGTCCTGCTGCCATTGTATAATCTTAACTTCTTTGTTATAAATTATTTGGCCATATGTATGTTGGTTTATTCCTAGGTTCTCTATTCTTTTCGAATTAATTTAATGTATCTGTTTTATGCCTATAGCATACATTTTGATTACCATAGTTTTATAATAAAATTTAAAGTTAGGGAATCCACAATGCCTCCAGATTTGTTCTTCTGTTTCAATATCGCTTTGGGTATTAAGGATCTTTTGTGGTTCCATACACATTTTTAGAATTGTTCTATTTCTGAGAAAGTGCCATCAGAATTTTAATCAGGATTACATTGAATCTGTAGATTACTTTTGGTAGTATGGACATTGTAACAATATTAATTCTTCCAATCAATAAACACAGAATATCTTTCCATTTATTTATGTCACCTTCAATTTCTTTCTTCAGTGTTTTACTATTTTAGTGTACAGATCTTTCACCTCCTTGGTTAAATTTATTCCTAAGTACTTTATTTTGATGCAATTATAAATAGGTGTATTCTTAATTTGCCTGTGCACAAGTTTATTGTCAATGTATAAAAATCAACAAATTTTTGTTATTGATTTTGTGTCATGCAAATGTATGAATTCATCTACTTTTATTTTTTTTGATGTTGTCTTCAGGGTTTCCTATATATAAAATCATGTCATCCACAAGTAGTGACAGTTTTATTTATTCCTTTTGAGTTTATTTATTCTTTTTGAGAGAGAGGGAGGGAGTGAGAGAGAAAGAGAGGGAGAGATAATCACAAGCACGTTCCACACTGCCTGTGCAGAGCCTGACGCAGGGCTTGATTTCATGAAGCATGAGATCATGACCTCAGCCATATTCAAGAGTTGGACATTCAACTGACTGAGCCACCTAGCTGCCCCTACTTCTTCTTTTCAAATTAGAATGTATTTTATTTATTTTTGTTGCTTAATTTCTCTGGGTAGACTTCCAATACTATGTTTAATAAAAGTGGTGAGAAGGGATATTCTTCTTTTGTTCCTAATCTCAGAGGAAAAGATTCAGCTTTTCACCATTGAGTATGACGTCAGCTACTGGCTTGTCATATATGACCTTTATTATGTTGAGGTACATTCCCTCAATACCTGCTTTATTGCAGGTTTTTATCATATGTGGATGTTGAATTTTGTGAAATATTTTTTCTGTATCTATTAAGATAACGTATGATTCCCATTTTTCATTTTGCTAATGCAGTGTATCAAATTGATTGATTTGCAAATGCTGAATGATCCTTGCATCCCTGGAATAATCCCACTTAATTATGGTGTATGCTCCTTTTAATTTATAATTGAATTTGGTCTGCCAATAGTGCACTGTGGATTTTTCCATCTGTGTTTATTAGGGATATTGGCATGTAATTTAAGTTTCTTCCTTCCTTTCATCCTTCCTTCTTCCCTTACTCCCTCCCCCCTCTTCCTCTTTCTCTTTATTTTTTTAAATTTTTTTTATCATTTATTATCAAGTTGGTTTCCATACAACACCTAGTGCTCATCCCAACAGGTGACCTCCTCAATGCCCATCACTCACTTTCCCCTCTCCTCCCATCAACCCTTAGTTTGTTCTCAATATTTAAGAGTCTCTTATGGTTTGCCTCCTTCCTTCTCTGTAACTTTTGTCCCCCCTTCCCCTCCCCAATGGTCTTCTGTTAAATTTCTCAGGATCCACATATGAGTGGAAACATATGGTATCTGTCTTTCTCTGCTTGACTTATTTCACTTAGCATAATACTCTCCAGTTCCATCCGCGTTGCTACAAATGGCCAGATTTCATTCCTTCTCATTGCCAAGTGTACTACATTGTATACATACACAACATTTTCTTTATCCATACATCAGTTGATGGTCATTTAGGCTCTTTCCACAATTTGGCTATTGTTCAAAGTGCTGCTGTAAACATTGGGGTACAAGTGCCGCTAGGCATCAGCACTCTTGTATTGCTTGGGTAAATTCCTAGCAGTGCTATTACTGGGTCATAGGGTAGATCTATTTTTAATTTTTTGAGGAACCTCCACACTGTTTTCCAGAGCGGCTGTCTCTCTTTCTCTTTTCTCTTTTCTCTTTTCTCTTTCTCTTCCTCTTTCCGTTTCCTTTTCTGTTTCCCTTTCCCTTTCCTTTTCCCTTTCCCTTTCCCTTTCTCTTTTCTTCCTTTTCTAGTTTTGGTATCAGGGTAATGCCAGCCTCATAAAGTGAGTTTGGAGGCATGCCTTCCTCTTCAATTTTTTGGAAGAGTTTAGAAACTAGGTATTAAATCTTCTTTGAATGTTTGATCGAATTCACAAGTAAAGCCATCTGTCTGGATTTTTGTTTGTTGGACAGTTTTTTATTATTGATTCAATCACTTTGCTAGTAATTGTTCTGTTTAGATTTGCTATTTATTCATGATTCAGTCTTGGTAATTTGTATATATAGAAATATTTAGATGTCTTCTAGGTTGTCCAAGTTTTTGGTATTTAATTGTCCATAATGGTCTTTTATGATCCTTTGTTTTTCTTTGGTTTCAGTTGTAACTTGCCTCTTTCATTTCTGATGTTATTTATTTCAACCATCTCTCTTTTTTCTCAGTGAATCTAGCTAAAGAGTTAAAAATTCTGTCAATCTTTCAAAGAACTAGCTCTTACTTTTAATTTTTACTTCTTTTTAGTCTCTATATGCACACTGATCTTTATTATTTCCCTCCTTCCAGTAACTTTGGGCTTTGTTTGCTCCCTTTTTCTAGTTTTTGGTGTAAGTTTAGATTGAGGTTTTTCTTATTTCTTGGGGTAGGCCTATATCATTATGAATCACTTCCCTTTTAGAATTGTTTTTGCTGCATCCTATAGACTTTAGTATGTTGTATTTTTGTTTTCATTTATTTAAGATACTTTTTATTTTTTATTTCTCCTTCAATTTCTTCATTGGTCCATTTGCTATTGAGTAGCATGTTGTTTAATTTCCACATATTTGTGATTTTTTTTTGTTTTCTTTTTGTGATTGATTTCCAGTTTCATACCATTTTGTTCTGAAAAAAGTTGCTTCATATGATTTAACACTTCTTAAATTTATGATACTTATTTTGGGGCCTAATATGCAATCTATCCTGGAGAATTTTCAATGCACACTTTAGAAGAATGTGTGTTCTGCTCTTGGATGGAATATTCTGTGCAATCTATCGAGCCCATCTTCTTTAATGTGCTGTGAATATGTCCTTACATATTCATTGATGTGAGTGGGGTATTAAACTTCTACTATTATTGTATTACTGTCACTTTCTCCCTTTAGGTATGTTAATAATTGCTTTTTACAATTTAGGTGCTTCTCTGTTGGGTGCATAATATTTATAAATGTTACATTTTCTTGTTGGATTGACACCCTTTATCATTCTGTAATGCCCTTCATTACCTCTTACTGCAGTTTTTATTGTAAAGTATATTTTCCCTGATATAAGTATAGCTACCCCATCTTTCTTTGGTTTTTATTTACATGAAACATCTTTTTCCATTCCTTCGCTTTCACTCTATGAATGTCTTTAGGTTTGAAGTGAGTCTCTTATAGGCAGCATATTGAAGATTGTTGTTTTTTTATCCATTAAGCCACCCTATCTTTTAGTTGAAGCATTTAGTCCAGTGACACTTAAAGCAATTATTGATAAGTATGTAGTTATTGCCATTTTTTTACTTGTTTCCTGGTTATTTTTGTAGTTCCCCTCTGCTCTTTTCTTCCTTTCTTCCCATCTTCCCTATGTTTTGGTTGTTTTAGTTAGTAGGATTCCTTTCTCTTTTAGTTTTGTATATCTATTTTAAGTGTATTCTTTTGTGATTACTGTGAACTTCACATATAACATCCTCTGTATATGAGTCTCTTTTAGGTTACTGAGTTAATTTTGAATACATTCCAAAGTTTTGTATTTTTACTACTCTCCCTTTCTATATTTTTGATGATACATTTTACATTTTATTTTGTGTACCTTTAATTATTATATATTTAATTAATTTTACCATTCTCTTACCAGTCTTTTACCATTCATACTTGCTTGGTAAATGGTTAATCCACTACTTTTTTTATTTACCTTTTCCAGTGAGCTTTTCACTTTTGTGTGTTTTGTATTGCCTTTTTAAAATCTTTGTAGAAGTCTCTTTAACATTCCTTCTAAGGCCAATTTAGCAGTGGTGAACTCTTTGAGGTTTACCTTATCTGGAAGAACCTTCAATTCTGAATGATAGCCTTGCTGAGTATAGAATTCTTGCTTGACTGTTTTTACCCTTCAGCACTTTGTATGTAGTCCAGAAAGGGGTAGCATGACAAAGTTCCCACTGAAAAATCAGCTGTTAGTTTTATTGGAGTTCCCTTGTATATAACAAGTGGTTTTTATCTTGCTGATTTTCAAATTCTCTAACTTTTGACATTTTAATTTTAATGTGCCTTGATGTAGATCTCTTTAGGTTTCTTGTATTTGGAACTCATGGGCTTCCTGGATCTGCGTGTCTGTTTCCTTTTCTGGGTTAAGGAAGTTTCTAGTCATTATTTCTTCAAATAAGTTTCTGTGCCTTTCTCTCTCTCTTCTCATTCTGGGACCCATATTTGAATATCCGTTTAATGTTGTCCTTAGGTTTCTTAAGGTATCTTCATTTTTTAAAAATTTACATTTTTTTTTTCTTTTTGCTGCTCTGTTTGGGTGATTTCTACTGCCCTGTTGCTCATGTCATTTATCATTTCTCCTTTACCTACTCTTCTTTTGACCCCCGCTAGTACGTTTTTCAGCTCAGTTATTCTATTTGTTACATTCTTACTTTTTCTATCTCTTTATTGAAGTTTGGTCTCTATTCATCTCTTCTTCCCCTGAGATCAGTGAGCATGTTTGTGATCATGATTTTGAACTCTTTATCAGGTAAATTACTTATCTCCATTTCATTAAGGTGTTTAGTTTTAGTTTCTGGGTTTTGTTTGTTTGTTTGTTTGTTTTTTCCCACATCTGGGTTTTATCTTGTTCTTTCCTTTGGAACATAATCATTATTTCTTAATTTTGCTTGACTGTCTGTGTTTATGTTTTAGGCAAAACAGTTATCTCTCTGTCTTGAAAGAGTAGTCACAGGAAGATCAGGGGTTTGTTTCAGTGTGCTGTCTATATGGTGCCCTGGGGGTGGTAGCCTGCCCAGAACTATCTCTTCAATTGTTTTAGTACCGTGGGGTCCAGAAGTGCAGGCCCCCCAACCACCTGTCTCATTAGTTCTTACATGCTTCTGTTCCTCACAAAACACATTGACAGTTCTACTAGCACTTTCCCACAGGTTTATAAACTTGATGTGTCCCACTCTGAGTCTATTTTACCATTTATAACCTTAGTATAGTCTGACACATAGCATGTATTCAATAAATAAAATCATTACAGAAAGAATCAGTAATAGCATGCTATGTTGGCACAAATTCAAAGTGGCATTGAAGTTTGGAGAAGAAATAAGTTGCCACTGAATATACAGATCATAAAGATTCTTATTAAGCATTTTAACGGGCTATGAAAAGTAGAGACCATTTGGATGTGTACAGAAAAGATGAAAAGGTGAAAAATGGGTACAAAGTCAGATCTACTACTTTTGCCTTCCTCCTATCATGTATTCAAATGTAGGTTGAATAAGGCTAATGGAAGTAGAAACATAGAAATGATTATTGGTTCCCGGAATGGAAATATGTTGTAGAATGGGGATTGAAGAAATTTTTGTGCCTAGACATGGCCAGAGTAATCTGTCAGTTGTATTCAGTTATCAGTGGTATATAAAAAGTGAAGAGACTGAAGATTATGAATTAAGGTCAAGAACCATTGCTATAAAGACAGTGAAGATCTGGCAATGAAAATAGGGATAAAGAAAGCCCTCGCTCAAAAAATATTGTGAAGGGAATTTGAAGCTCTTATAAGTTAATTGGATGTGAAAATGGGGATGAAAGAACAGAGAGGAATAAAATAATGCTTTATTCAAGTGTCCAAATGGGCATTTAATATGTACCAAACAGTAGAGTTTTTTAGCTAGAGAGATAATGTATATGGTGGAGCAATTAATTTTAAAAATTTTTCCCATTTTATTGAGAAAGAACTGACATATGGCACTGTATAAAGTATAAAATAAAATGATGACATACATATCAAAAAATAAATACCACAATAAACTTAGTTAAAATCCATCATCTCCTACAGATACAAAAAACACGCAAAAAAAATAACATTTTTTTCTTTGTGATAAGTACTCTGTCTCAAAGAGTTGGCTGTCTTAGCAACTTTTGTATATATCCTATAAATGGAATTTTGTACCTTTGACCACCTTCATCCAATTTGATATCTTTTCCTATGACTTTTTTAAATTCCTTAAATAAGTGAAATCATAGAATATTTACATTTCTTTCTCTGACTTTTTTCACTTACCATCCATGTTGTCACAAATGACAGCATTTCCTTCTCCTTATTGCTGAATAATATTCCTGTGTGTGTGTATTATATATTTATTTAGTTATTCATCTACTAACAGACATTTATATTGTTTCCATGTTTGGAATACTGAAAATAATTTTTCTATGAACTGAAGGGTGCACATGTCCCTTCAATGTAGGTTTTCGTTTCCTTTAAATATATTCCTGAAATTAAAATTGTTTGATCTGATAGCTTCCTTTTTTTTTTTTTTTTTTTTTTTTTTTTTTTTTGCAGAACCTCCATACTGTTTTCCATAGTGGCTGCACAAGTTTACAATCCTATGAGCAATGCACATGTGTTCCCTTTTCTCTACATCCTTGCCAGCATTTGCTATTTTTTTTTCTTTTTGATGCTAGCCATTCTAACAGGCATAAAGTGATACTGTGGTTTTGATTTGCTTTTTTCTAATTATTAGTGATATTGAGTATCTTTTCATGTACCTATTGCCCATTTGTATATTTTCATTGGAAAATATATATTCAGGTGTCTTGCCCATTTTTTAAATTGGGTTGTTTATTTATTAATGTTCTGTATGGGTTCTTTGAATATTTTCGATATTATTTCCATATCAGGTTTGCCAATTTTTTTAATTAAATTGAAGTTAGTTAACATACACTGTAATAATGGTTTCAGGAGTAGAACCCAATGATTCATCATTTCCACATTATGTTCAGTGCTCATCCTAACAAGTTCCCTCCTTAATTCCTATCACCCAGTTAGCCCATACCTGCATCTACCTCCCCTCGAACAACCCTCAGTTTCTTTTCTGTATTTAAGAATCTGTTATGGTTTGCCTCCCTCTCTGTTTTTATCTTATTTTTCCTTCCCTTCCCCTATGTTCATCTATTATGTTTCTTAAATTAAACATATGGGTGAAATCATATGATATTTGTCTTTTCTGGCTTATTTCACTTAGCATAACACATGCTAGTTCCATCCATGTTGTTGCAAATGGCAAGATTTCATTCATTTTGATCACTGAATAATATTCCAGTGTGTGTGTGTGTGTGTGTGTGTGTGTGTGTGTGTGTGTGTATCATATCTTCTTGATCCATTCATTAGTTGATGGTCATTTGGGCTCTTCCCATAATTTGGCTATTGTTGATAGCCCTGCTGTAAACATAGGGGTGCATGTGCTCCTTTGAATCAGCATCTTTGTCACCTTTGGATAAATACATACTAGTGCACTTGCTGGGTTGTAGGATGTCTCTATTTTATTTATGTATTTACTTATTTATTTACATTTATACTATGAAATGTATTGTCAAATTGGTTTCAATACAACACCCAGTGCTCATCCCAACAGGTGCCCTCCTCAATGCCCATCACCCACTTTCCTCTCCCTCCCACCCCGCATCAACCCTCAGTTTGTAGCAATGTGGATGGAACTAGAGAGTATTATGCTAAGTGAAATAAGTCATACAGAGAAAGACAGGTACCATATGTTTTCACTCTTATGTGGATCCTGAGAAACTTAACAGAAGACCATAGGGGAGGGGAAGGGGAAAAAAAGGGAGGGGGCCCAAACCATAAGGGTAACTCTATTTTTAATTTTTTGAGAAACCTCTATACTGTTTTCGAGTGGCTGCATCAGTTTGCATTTCCAACAAAGGTGTAAAAGTGTTTCCCTTTTTCAACATCCTCACCAACATCTGCTCTTTCCTGAATTGTTAATTTTAGCCATTCTGACAGGTGTGAGTGGTATCTCATTGTATTTTTGATTTGTATTTCCCTGATGATGAGTGATGTTGAGCATCTTCTTATGTGTCTGTTAGCCATCTAGATGTCGTCTTTGGAAAAGTGTCCATTTCTTTTGCCCATTTCTTCACTGGGTTATTTGTTTTTTGGGTGTTGAGTTTGATAAGTTCTTTATAGATTTTGGATACTAGCCCTTTATCTGGTATATTATTTGCAAATGTCTTCTCCCATTCCATCGGTTGCTTTTTGGTTTTGTTGACTGTTTCCTTAGCTGTGAAGAAGCTGTTTTATCTTCATGAGGTCCCAATATTTCATTTTGGTTTTGTTTCCTTTGCCTCCAGAGGCATACTAGTAAAAATTTGCTACAGCCAAGGTAAAAGAAGTTGCTGGGTTTTTTTCTCCCTGTAGGATTTTGATCGTTTCCTGTCTCACATTTGAGTCTTTCATCCATTTTGAATTTACTTTTGTGTATGGTGTAAGAAAGTGGTCCAGGTTCATTGTTTCTCATGTTGCTGTCAAGTTTTCCCAGCATAATTTGCTAAAAAGACTATCTTTTTTCTATTGGATATTCTTTCCTGCTTTATCTAGAATTAGTTGGCCATACATTTGTTTGTCCATTTCTGGGTTTTCTACTCTGTTCCATTGATATATGTGTCTGTTTTTGTGCCAGTACCATACTGTCTTGATGATTACAGCTTTGTAGTAGAGTCTGAAGTCTGGAATTTGGATGCCTCCTGCTTTGCTTTTCTTTTTAAACATTACTTTGGCTGTAAGAAAGTCTCTTCTGGTTCCATACGAATTTCAGGACTGTTTGTTGTAGCTCTGTGCAGAATGCTGGTGTTATTTTGATAGGGATGGCATTGAATGTATAGATTGTTTTGGGTAGTATAGACACTTTACCATTTTTTCTTCCGAACCATGAGCATGGAATGTTTTTCATTTCTTTGTGTCTTCTTCAATGTCTTTCATAAACTTTCTATAGTTTTCAGCATACAGATCTTTTACCTCTTTGGTTAGGTTTATTCCTAGGTATCTTATGGGTTTTGGTGCAATTGTAAATGGGATTAATTCCTTGATTTCTCTTTTTGCTGTTTCCTCATTGGTGTATAGAAATGCAACCAATTTCTGTACATTGATTTTAGATCTTGTGACTTTGCTGAATTCATGTATCAGTTCTAGAAATTTTTGGGGCAGAGTCTTTCAGGTTTTCCAAGTAGGGTATTATGTCATCTGTGAAGAGTCAAAGTTTGATTTCTTCCTTGCCAATTTGTATGCTTTTTGTTTCCTTTTTTGTCTGATTGCTGAGACTAGGAGTTCTAATACCATGTTAAACAACAGTGGTGAGAGTGAACATCACTGTGATATTCCTGACCTTAGGGGAAGAGGTCTTAGTATTTCCCTATTGAGGACTCTATTAGCTGTGTGTCTTTTGTATATGGCCTTTATGATGTAGAGGTATAGTCTTTCCATCCCTACATTATTGAGAGTTTTTATCAAGAAAGGATAATATATTTTGTCAAATGCTTTTTCAACATTCTCTATTGAGAGAATCATATGGTTCTTTTCCTTTCTTTCATTAAGGTGTATCACATTGATTGATTTGCAAATATTGAACCAGGCCTGCAGCCCAGAAATAAAAATCACATGATCATGGTGAATAATTCTTTTAATGTACTGTTGAATTTGATTTGTTAACATCTTATGAGAAGTTTTGCATCCAGGTTCATTAGGGATATTAGCTTGTGATTCTTCTTTTTATTGGGATCTTTGGCTTGGGAATCAAGGTAATGCTGATAATGATAATAGAATAAGTTCTTAGGATTTTCTTACATTTGTATTTTTGGAACAGTTTGAGAAGAATAGGTAAAAACTGTTCTTTAAATGTCTGGTAGAATCCCCCTGGGAAGTCATCTGGCCCAGGATTCTTGTTTGGGAGATTTTTGATAACTGATTCAATTTCTTTGCTGCTTATGGGCTGTTAAAATTTTATTTCTTCCTGTTTCAGTTTTGGTAGTGTGTGAGTTTGTAGGAATTTTTCCATTTCATCCAGATTGTCCAGTTTGTTGGCATATAATTTTTCATAGTATTCTCTAACAATTATTGGTATTTCTGTGGTGTTGGTTGTGATCTCCCATCTTACATTTATGATTTTATCTATTTGGGTCCTCTTTTCTTTTTGATAAGTCTGGCTAGAGTTTTATCAGGTTTTTTTTTATTATTCTTTCAAAGAACCAGTGTTTAGTTTCATTGATCTGTTCCACTGTTCTTGTTGGTTTTTTTTTTTGTTTCTATATTGATTGTTTCCTCTCTAATCTTTTTTATTTCCTTTCTTCTGCTGGCCTTAGGCTTTATTTGCTGCTGTTTTTCTAGCTCTTTCAGGTGTAATGTTAGGTTGTGTATTTGGGACCTTTCTTGCTTCTTAGATAGGCCTGAATTCCAATGTACTTTCCTCTCAGAACTTCCTTTGCTGCATCCCAAAGTGTTTGGACTGTCATATTTTCATTTTCATTTGCTTCCATGTATTTTTTTTCTTTATTCTTTAATTTCCTGGTTAGCCCCTTCATTATTTTTTTCTTTTTTTAAGTTTGTTTATTTTGAGAGAGAAATAGAGAGTAAGCAGGGGAATGGCAGAGAGAGAGGGAGACAGAATCCTAAGCAGACTCCACACTGTCAGCGCTGAGCCCAATGAGGGGCTCTGAGTTTGTGACCCAAGCCAAACTCAAGAGGCAGATGCCTGACTGAGTCACTCAGGGACCCCAACCATTTATTCTTTAGTAATATGTTCTTTAACCTCCATGTATTTGAGGGTTTCCATTTTTTTTTTCTTGTGGTTGATTTTAAGGTTCATAGTGTTGTGATCTGAAAATATGCATGGTATGATCTCCATTCTTTTTGTACCTGTTGAGGGCTGATTTGTGACCCAGTATGTGATCTATTCTGGAGAATGTTCCATGTGCACTTAAGAAACATGTATTCTGTTGGTTTAGGATGAAATGTTCTGAATGTATCTGTTAAGTCCACCTGGTCCAGTGTGTCTTTCAAAGTCATTGTTTCCTTTTCGATTTTCTGCTTCGATGATGTGTACTTTGCCATAAATGGGGTATTAAAGTCCCCTACTATTATAGAATTGTTATCAATAAGTTTCTGTTTGTGATTGATTTACATATTTGGATTCCTTCATGTTGGGGGCATAAATATTTATAATTGTTAGATTTTCTTGATGGATATACCCTTTAATTATAACGCCCTCTTCATCTCATGTTACAGTCTTTGCTTTAAATTCTAGTTTGTCTGATATATGTATGGTTACTCCAGCTTTCTTTTGATGTCCATTAGCATGATAGATGGTTCTCCATCCCCTCACTTTCAATCTGCAGGGTTCTTTAGGTCTAAAATGAGTCTACTGTAGGCAGCATATAGATGGGTCTTGTTGTTGTTGTTTATTCATTCTGATACTCTGTGTCTTTTGATTGGAGCATTTAGTCCATTTGTATTCAGAGTGGTTATTGAAAGATAGAAATTTAGTGTCATTATGTTACCTGTAGAGTTGGTGCTTCTGGTAATATTCTGTGGTCTTTTGTAGTCTTTGTTGCCTTGGTCTTCTTTTTTTTTCTTCTTTTTTTCCTTCACTCTGAGAGTCTCCTGTAAAATTTCTTGCAAGGCTGGTTTAGTGGTCACGAAATCCTTCGGTTTTTGTTTATCTGGGAAACCCCTCATCCCTCCTCTATTCTGAATGACAGTCTTGTTAGATAAAGAATTCTTGGCTACATATTTTTCCCATTCAGCACATTGAATATTTCCTGCCACTCTCTTCTGCCCTTCCAAGGTTCAGCGGACAGGTCTGCTGCTAAACTTATATGTCTACCCTTGTAGTTTAAGGACCTTTTGTCCCTATATGTTTTCATAATTCTCTCTTTATCTTTGTATTTTGCAAGTTTCATTATGATATGTTGTGGTTTTGACCTGTTTTTGATTTTTAGGGGGAGATCTCTCTGCCTCTTGGACTTTAATGCCTGTTTCCTTCCCCACGTTACAGAAATTCTTAGCTATAATTTGTTCAAATAAACCTTCTGCCCCCTTTTTCCACTCTTCTTCTTCTGGGACTCCTATGACATTGGTATTTCATTTTATGGAGTCACTAAATTCTCTAAGTCTCCCCTCATCATCTAGTATTTTTCTCTCCCTCTTTTTTCAACTTCATTATTTTCCATAATTTTATCTTCCATATTATCTATTCTTTCCTCTGCTTATTTAATTCTTGTTGTGATTGTATGTAGCCAGTATTTATTCTCAGTTATAGCATTTTTCATTTCAGCCTCACTAGTTTTAAAGTTTATTTATTTTGAGAGAGAAATAGAGATGGGGGGAGAAAGAGAGAGAGAGTGCACATCAGGTGGGGGCAGAGAGAGAATTTCACTCTCTGTGAAAGACTTTCAAGCAGGCTCTGCACTGTCAGTGAGTAACCTAATGCAGGACTCTGACTAGTTTTTAGGTCTTTGATCTCTGCAGGAAGAGTTTCTCTGGTGTGTTCTATGCTTTTTTTCTAGTTCAGCTATTAGTCTTATGACAGTTGCTCTAAATTCTTGTTCACATATACTATTTATATCTTTTATGAGCAAGTCCCTGGCTGTGATTTCTTCTTGACCTTTCTTTTGGGGAGAATTCTTCTGTCTTGTTATTTTAGCTAAGTTTCTGTCTTTTGCGTGTTATAAAAACTTGTTATGTTTCCTGCACCTGAGAGTTCTGCTATCTTAAAAAAGAGTCATGAACTGTCCAAGGCATGGCACTTCAGGAAATGTTTCTGGTGTATGCTCTTTGTACTCTGCTGTTTCATTTTGGCTGCTCTCTCCCACTGGCCAGTCCTCCACAGAGCTCCTCCTTGCTTGTATGGGTGGAGCTTTTGGACCTTTAACTAGGTGTGCTTTGACCTGTTTGTTGAAGTAAGTCTTGCACCAGCCATGCTGTCTCCCTCCAACAGTGGAGATTCTTCTCACACTCTGCAGAAGTGTTCTACGTGATCTGACCTCTTTATAGCTGTATTTGAGGACCAGGAAAGCCCAGCATCCTCCTACTTCTCTGCCATCTTAATTCCTCTCTGGTTTTCAAATATTACTTCCCATTCAACAGATGGTCTTTTGATTTTGTTAAACATTTCTTTTGCTCTACAGAAATTTCTAGGTTGCTGTAATCACCCCTACCCATTTTTTTTCTTTTTACTTTTGATTTTATTCTTTGTACTTTAGGTATCATACCCAAAAAAGTCCTTGTCAAGACCGATGCCAAAGAGTTTTTTTTTTCCCTATGTTTTCTAGAATTGATGATTTCCAGTCTTACATTTAAGTATTTATTTCAAGTTCATTATTTTTAAAATTTTAATTCCAGTATAGTTAACATAGAATGTTATAATAGTCTCAGATGTACATTATAGTGATTCAACAATTCCATATAGTACTCAGTGCTCATCATGATATGTGTACTCTTAATCCCCCTTACCTATTTCACCCATACTTCACCCACCTTCCCTCTGGAAGACATCAGTTCTCTATAATTAAGAGTTAGTTTTTTTTTGGTTTCTCTCTTTTTTTCCTTTGCTCATTTGTTTTTTAAATTACGTATATGAGTAAGAGCATATGCTATTTTTTTCTGACTTATTTCACTCAGCATTCACCCTCTAGATCCATCCATGTTGTTGCAAATGGTAAGATGTCATTCTTTTTTGTGACTTTATATTTTCCATTTATATATATTTATATTCCATAATTTGGCTATTGTAAATAACCTACAATAAACACAGGAGTGCATTTCAATTTAGTATTCTTCTTTTCTTTGGGTAAATACCTAGTAGTGGAATAATTACATTGTATGTTATTTCCATTTTTAAATTTTTGAGGAACCTCCATACTGTTTTCCACAGTGGCTGCAACAGTTTGCATTCCCACCAGCACTGCATGAGGGTTCTTTTTCCTCCACATCCTTGCCAACACTTGATGTTTCTTGTGATTTTGATTTTAGCCATTTTGACAGGTGTAAGGTAATATGTGATTGTGATTTTGCTTTGTATTTCCATGATTATAAGTGTTGAGCATCTTTTCATGTTTCTGTTGGCCATCTGTTTGTTTTCTTTGGAGAAATGTCTGTTCAGTTCTTCTACCAATTTTTTAATTGGATTACTTTTTGTTGTTTTTGTTTCTGTTTTTGTTTTGTTTTTGTTTTTGGTGTTGAGTTGTAAAGTTCTTTATATAGTTTGGATGCTAACCCTTATTGGATATATCATTTGCAAATATCTTATCCCATTCCATAGGTTATCTTTTAGTTTTGTTGATGGTTTTCTTTGCTGTACAGAAGCTTTTTATTTTGATGTAGTCCCAAGAGTTTATCTTTGCTTTTATTTCCCTTATCTTAAGAGACTTATCTAGAAAAATGTTGCTATAGGCAATATTATAGAAATTACTGCCTGTGCTCCCTTTTAGGATTTTTATGGTTGCTGGTCTCACATTTAGGTCCGTAATCCATTTTGAGTTTATTTTGGTGTACAGTATGAGAAAGTGGTCCAGTTCCATTCTTTTGCATGTAGTGTCCAGTTTTCCCAACAACATTTGTTGAAGAGACTTTTTCACCATTGCATATTCTTGTATGTTTTGTCAAAGATTTATTGATATACGATCATGAGTTTATTTCTGGGCTCTCTATTCTGTTCTATTGATCTAGGTGTCTATTTTTGTTCCAGTGCCATACTTTTTTTGATTACTATAGTTTTATATATCAGGAAATCATTTAACTTCTATGTATTTGTGTTCTTTCTAGATTTTTTTCTATGGTTGATTTCTAGTTTGATAGTGTGCTAAGAAAAGATGCATGGTATAACTTTGATTTTTTTTTTAATTTGTTGAGACTGGTTTTGTGACGTAATACGTGACCTCTTCTAGAGAAAATTCCACGTACATTTGACAAGAATATGTATTCTGCTGTTTTAGGATAGAAGGTTCTACATATATCTGTTAGATACGTCTGGTCTAATGTGTCATTCAAATCCACTGTTTCCTTGTTAATTTTATTTGGATGATCTCTCCATTGATGTAAATGGGTTTTTAAAACCCCCTACTAATATTACTATTAATTACTTTGTTATTCATTTCTTTGTGTATGTTCCAAGTTAATTTTGTAAGTGATAAAAGATAGTTGTACAGTTTCATTCTCTTATATGTGAAAATACAATTTTTCTAATAATAGTGCTATTTATTGAAAAGACTATCTTTTCTGTTCCATTGTCAAATATTAGTTGAGTACATATGCTTGAGTTTGTTTCAGGGCTCTTGATTCTATTCCACTGGTCTGTTTTGCTGTTTTTATGCCAGTAATGTTGTTTTTATTGCTAAAGCTTAAACATAGCTTGAAATAAAATTGTAATACCTCCTGATTTGTTATTGTTTCCCACCCACCTTAGGATTTCTTTGATAATTAGGAGTCTTTTGTGGTTCTGTATAAATTTTAGGATTTTCTTCTACTTGTGCAAAAAAATGCCATTAGAATTATGATAGAATTATGATAAGGATTGAATTTATACGTAGCTTTCTGTATCACAGATGTATTAACAATCTTAGTTCTTCCAATTCATGAACATTAAATACATTTCCATTTATTTGTGTCTTTGGTTTCTTTCATCAATGTCTTATAGTTGTCAGTGTACAGCACTCCCCTTCTTGGCTAAATGTTTTCAAAAATATTTTATTTTAAATTCTATTGTAAATGGAATCATTTTCTTATGTTTCAGAAACTTTGTTGTTACTGTATAACACTGCTATATTTTTTATGTTAATTTTGTACCTGGCAACTACTAAATTCATTGATCTAATATTTTCAGTGTAAGTCTTTAGGTTTTTCTCTCTACGTATAACATCATGGTACTTGCCAATAGAGACCATTTTACTTCTCTCTTTCCAATTCTGATGCCTGCCCCCCCCCCCCGCCCCCAGCTGATTGGTCAAGTTGGGACTCTAATACTCTTGTGTAGGAGTAGTGAGAGTGAGACCCTTATCTTGATACTGATCTTAGAGGGGAAGTTTTCATCCATTTATTATTGAAGATGATGTTAGCTGTGGGCTTGTCATAGATGGCCTTAATTGTGCTAAGGTATTTTCACTCTATACCTAATTTGTTAGAAGATTTTATCATTAATGGATACTAAATTTTGTCAAATGCTTTTTCTGGATCTATTGAGATGATAATGTGATTTTTTTTTCTTTCATTCTATTAATGTGATTTATTATATTGACTGATTTGTATATGTTGAACCATCCTTGAAACCCAGGGATAAATCATAGTTGATCATGAAATTTTTTTTTAATTGCTAATAATTCAACTTCTTAGTATTTTATTGATATTTTTGTATCTGTATTCCTCATGCATACTGACCTATAGTTTTCTTTTCTAGTAGTGGTTTGTTTGTGTTTTTTTGTTTTGTTTTGTTTTTTTGGTCTTTTCCCCCCTGGCTTTGGTATCAGACAGTGCTGGCTTCATAAAATAAGTTCATTTGGAAGGGTTTACTTCTTTTCAATTTTTCTGTAACATAAAGGAGGCTTGCCATTAATTCTTGTTTAAATGTTGCTAAAATTCACCTGTCAGTACATCTGTTTCTGGGCTTTTTTTCTTTCTTTTGTTTAATTTTTTTAATGTTTATTATTTTGAGAGAGGGAGGGAGGGAGGGAGGAAGAGAGAGAGAGAGAGAGAGAAAACACATGAGTGGGGGAGGAGAAGAGAGAAAGGGAGACAGAGAATCCGAAGCAGGCTCCGGGCTCAGAGCTGTCAGCACAGAGCCCGATGTGGGGCTCAAATCCACAAACCATGAGATCATGCCCTAAGCTGAAGTCAGATGCTTAACCGACCAAGCCACCCAGATGGCCCTGGGCTTTTTTCATTGGGAGATTTTTGATTACTTATTCAACCTGCTTACTAGTAACTGGTCTGTTCAAATTTCTTATTTTTTTCTGATTCATTGTTGGTAGTTTGCATGTTTCCAATAATTTTTCCATTTCTTCTAGTTTGTCTAGTTTGTTGATGTATAGTTGACCTTTTGTGATCTTTTTATTTCTATGGTATTAGTTGAAATGTCTCTTTTCATTTATAATTTTGTTGAATGTGTCCTTTTTTTCTTTCTTGATCTAAGTAAAAAGATTTGTGTTTTTGTTTATCTTTTCCATGAACCAACTCTTTTTTTGGTTAATCTGTTGTATTATTTTCCAGTTTTCTATTTTTTTTCTATGATTTATTATTTCCTTCCTATTGATAACTTCAGGCTTAGGTTTTTTTTTTTTTTTTCTTTTGTTAGGCTCAGTTTTTTTCTTTTGTTCCTTAAGGTATAGACTTGTTTATTTGATATCTTTTGTTTTGTTTTTTTGTAGGCCTTTATTGCTATAAAATTCCCTCCCAAAACTGTAGTTGCTGGATAAGTTTTGGTGTGTTGGGTTTCCATTTTCATTTTTCTCAAGGTACTTTTAAATTTACCCTTTATTTTCATTTTTTTGTTGTTGTTCACTAGCTGTTGAGAGTGCTGTTTAATTTCCTTATACATATTAACATTCCAGTTTTCTTCCTGTTTTGAATTTCTACTTTTCTACCATTGTGGTCAGAGAAGATACTTTAATCTTTTTTAGCCTGCTAAAATGTGTTGTGTATTCCAGAAAACGTTCCGTGTGCAGTTGAGACAAATGTGTATTCCCCTGTTGTCTGATAAACATTATGTATATGTCTGACAGGTCTATTTTATCTATAGTGTTTTTCAAATGCACTATTTCCTTATTGATTCCCTGTATGATCTATTTATCCATTATTGACAGTAGGGTACTAACATCCCTACCTGTCATAATGCTGTTTATCCTTTTACTTCTGTTATTTTTTGCTCCATATATTTGTGTTCTGTGAGTTGAGTATATAAATATTTACAATCATTATGTTGTTGGTATATTGACCCCTTCATCACTATTTAATAATCTTCTTTCTCTCTGTATCTTAAGGTCTACTGTTTTTTCCTGATGTAAATATAGCTTCACTGCTTTTTTTTTCTTTTGATACCATTTTCTTGAAATAACTTTTTCCATTCTCTTTCTCTAACTCTGTGTGTCTCTAAGGCTAATGTGAGTCTCTTGTAGGCATAATTTAAATTTTTTTTCATAATTTTACCTTTAAGGTATTCTTAAAGCTTTTGATTAGAGAATTTAATCCATTCATATTTAAAGTACTATTGATAAGTAAGGACTTACTATTGCTGTTTTTTTTTTTTCCTGACTGCTTTGTAGACCAGTTATTCCTTATATCCTCCTGTTGTGTGTGTATGTGTGTGTGTTGATATCTTTTGGTATCAGTAAGCTTTGACATTTTTTATCATGTTTATTTGTATATCTACTATAGATTTTTCCCTTGCAGTTCTCATAAGGTTTACATAAATATCTTAAAATTATAATACCCTATTTAAACTGATAACTTCACTGAATAGAATTCCTAAACTTTACAATTTAACTTCCCCTCATATTTTAGATTATTAATGTTAGTTTACATATTTTATATTGTGTAACTAATAACAGATTATTGTAGTTATGATAAATTTTAAACTACAATTGTAGATAAATTACACACCCAAATTACCATATTATACAATCTACTTGTATGTATTCACCAATATCCATGAGCCTTATACTGCCTTCCTATGCTTTTACAATTATAATTAACATCATTTTTCTGTTTTTATCTCTCCTTCATTTCTGAAAGACAACTTTGCCAAGTATAGAATACTTGGTTGAGAGTTTTATTTTTCAGTATTTTGAATATACCCTCTCATTTTCTCCCAGCCTGAAATATTTCTGTTGTGAAATCCACATGTAATTTCTCTTTTCTCTTGCTGTTTTAAAGATTCTTCCCTTTACTTTTGACAATTTAATGTGTCTCAGTGTAGTCCTATTCAGGTTCAACCTATTTGTGGTTTTTGAGTCCTCTGGATTTAAGAGTTCATTTTTCTCCCCAGTTTTGGAAAACTTTCAGCCACTATCATTTAAAATATACTTTTGGTTCTTACTTTTTCTCTTCTAGAATTTACATAATGTGGATAATGTCAATTTGATTGTGTCCCATAAGTGTTATAGACTTCTTTACTTTTGTTCATTTCTTTTTGCTCCTCTAATTGGATAATTTTAAATGTCCTTTCTTATATTTGAGGTTTTTTTTTTATTTTTTTTTCCTTCCCATATTTGACTCTGCTTCTGGGGCTCTTTTCTGAAGTCTTCAGTATAGTCACTGTATTTTTTAGCTCTAGGATTTTTTATTAGTTGGTTTTTGATGGTCTCTATCCTTGCTGAAATTCTCATTTTGTTCATGTATTGTTTTCCTATTTTTGTTCAGTTTTTTTGTCTGTTTTTATACTTCATTAAACATCAAGGGGAGGATTATTCTAAAATCTTTGTGTGGCAGTTCATATTTATCCATTTCTTTAGAGTCAAGCTTTATTAGATTCATTTGTCATGTCATGTTTACCAAATTTGTCATGATCTTTGATTCCTTACATTGTTATCTATGCATCTGAGTAAGTGGTCACCACTTCCAGCCTTTACAGGTTTGCTTTGACATAGACCATTCTTCTCTAGTCAGGTCAGTTGGTTTTCTAGATACATCTTCTAGGCTGGTAGGACTTGCTATCAGGTTTATTTTGGGTCAAGGTCACTTTCTGAGCTTTGGAGTAGGAGGGTGCTGCCGGCTGAGAATAATTAGCTATGTTTGATGGCTTGGTTCCCTGCCTAGAAAAAAACTACTAGAGAGGTTCTGCAGTCACCTGGGTTTTCTGGTCAGGCTTATTATCAGTCAAGACTGGTACTATATGGCACAAAAACAGACACATAGACCAATGGAATAGAATAGAAACCCCAGAACTAGACCCACAAACGTATGGCCAACT